>NW_027327786.1:68172-186320 GCF_047675955.1 Chlorocebus sabaeus | reverse complement strand
ACTGGATGAGACCGTATCAAACCGAACCAGAGCGGCCCAAACCGGCTAAAATCGGATCAAACCAGACCAGATCAACCCAGACCGCCTAAAACTGGGCCACAAACCGGTTTTGACCGGTTCAAAACTGATGAGACAGGCTCAAACTGGTTATGACCAACCTGAGCCGGTTTTGACCGGCTTAAACCAGACCAGATAAACTGGTTTAGACTGGCTGAAACCGATTTTGACCCTTTGAGACAAGATCAAATCGGACCAGATGGGCCCAGACCGGCTAAAACCTGATCAAACCGCACCAGAACAGCCCAGACCACCTAAAACCAGGCCAAACCGGCTCTAACGTATTTTGACCGGCTCAAACGAGACCAGACCGGCTCAAACAGGTTTTGACCGGCTCAAACCAGACCAGACCGGTTCCAACTGGAACCGACCGGCTCAAACCAATTTTGACTGGAAGACACCGGATCAAACGGGACCAGACCGGCTCACACCAGATCAAACCGGACCAGACTGGCTCAGAGAGGCTCGAATCGGTTTTGACTGGTTTCAACCAGACCAAACTGGCTCAAACCGGTTTTCACCTGCTCAAATCACACAAGAATGGCTGAAACCGGTTTTGACCGGCAAAAACCGGTTTTGACTGGATGAGACCTGATCAAACCGAATCAGAACGGCCCAGACCATCTGAAATCGGATCAAACAGGACCAGACCGGCCCAGACCGCCTGAAACTGGGCCACAAACCGGTTTTGACCGCTTCAAACCAGACCAGACTGGCTCAAACCGGTTTTGACCGACCTGAGCCGGTTTTGACCGGCTCAAACCAGACCAGACCGGCTCAAACCAGACCAGACCTGCTTAAACCGTTTTTGACCAGTTGAAACCGATATTGACCGGATGAGACCAGATCAAACCGGACCAGACGAGCCCAGGCCGGCTAAAACCGGATCAAACCGGACCAGACCGTCCCAGACTACCTATAACCGGGCCAAACTGGCTCAAACCTATTTTGACCGGCTTAAACCAGACCAGACCGCCTCAAACTGGTTTTGACCGTCTCAAACCAGACCACACCAGCTCAAACCAGATCAAACCGGACCAGACCGTCCCAGACCGCCTTAAATCGTGCCAAACTGGCTCAAACTTATTTTGACCGGCTCAAACCAGTCCAGACCGGGTCGAACCTGTTTTGACCGGCTCAAACCTGTCCTGACAGGTTCAATCCGATTTTGACCGCATTAGACCGGATCAAACCGGACCAGACCTTATCAAACCGGATCATACCGGACCAGACCAGCACAAACCGGCTCTAACTGGCTCAAACCGAACCAGACTGGCCCAGACAGTCTAAAACCAGGCCAAACCAGCTCAATCAGGTTTTGACCGGTTGAAGCAGAACAGAACGGCTCAAACCAGAGCAGACGGGCTCAAACCGGTTTTGACCGGCTCACACAAGAAGAGACCGGCTCAAACCAGACCAGACCGGCTCCAACCGGTTTTGACCGGCTCATACCGCTTTTGACCTGCTCAAACCACACCAGACCGGCTGAAACCGGTTTTGACTGGCTAAAACCGGTTTTGTCCGGATGAAACCAGATCAAACGGAACTAGATCGGCCCAGAACGGCTAAAATCAGAACAAACAGGCCAGACCCGCCCAGACTGCCTAAAACTGGGCCACAAACCGGTTTTGACCGGTTCAAACCAGGCCAGACCGGCTCAAACCGGTTTTGACCGACCTGAGCGGGTTTTGACCGGCTCAAACCAGACGAGTCCGGCTGAAACCAGAACAGACCGGCTCAAAATGGTTTTGACCTGCTCAAACCACACCAGACTGGCTGAAACCGCTTTTGACCGGATGAGACCGTATCAAACAGAACCAGAGCGACCCAGAGCAGCTAAAATAGGATCAAACCAGACCAGATCGGCCCAGAACGCTTAAAACTGGGCCACAAACCGGTTTTGACCAGTTCAAACCAGACCAGACAGGCTCAAACCGGTTTTGACCGACCTGAGCCGGTTTGACCGGCTTAAACCAGGCCAGATTGGCTAAAACCAGACCACACCGGCTCAAACCAGTTTTGACCCACTCAAAGCGGTTTTCACCGGCTCCAACCAGACGAGTCCGGCTGAAACCAGACCAGACCAGATCAAACCGGTTTTGACCTGCTCAAACCACACCAGACCGGCTGAAACCGCTTTTGACTGGATGAGACCGTATCAAACCGAACCAGAGCGGCCCAGACCGGCTAAAATCGGATCAAACAGGACCAGACCGGCCCAGACCACCTAAAACTGGGCCACAAACCAGTTTTGACCGGTTCAAACCACACCGGACCGGCTCAAACAAGTTTTGAGCGACCTGAGCCGGTTTTGACCGGCTTAAACCAGACCAGATCGGCTAAAACCAGACCACAACACCTCAAACCGGTTTTGACCGGCTCAAAGCGATTTTGACCGGCTCAAACCAGACCAGACCGGTTCAATCCGGTTTTGACAGGCTCAAACCGGTTTTGAACGGCTCGAACCGGTTTTGACCATCTCAAAACGGTTTTGACCGGCTCAAACCACACCAGACCGACTCAAACTGGTTCAGACCGGCTGAAACCGATTTTGACCCTATGAGACAAGATCAAATCAGGCCAGACGGGCCCAGACCGGCTAAAACCTGATCAAACCGGACCAGAAGAGCCCAGACCACCTAAAACCGGGCCAAATTGGCTCTAACCTATTGTGACGAACTCAAACCAGACCAGACCGGCTCAAACAGATTTTGACCGGCTCAAACCAGACCAGACCAGTTCCAACCGGACCAGACCGGCTCAAACCAATTTTGACCAGAAGACACCGGATCAAACCGGACCAGACCGGCTCACACCAGATCAAACCGGACCACACTGGCTCAGACAGGCTCGAATCGGTTTTGACTGGTTTCAACCAGACCAAACCGGCTCAAACCAGTTTTGACCGGCTCGAACCGGTTTTGACCGTCTCAAACCAGACCAGACCAGCTCAAACCAGAGCAAACCGGCTTAAACCGGTTTTGACCTTCTCAAACCAGTTTTCACCTGTTGAACCCACACAAGACCGGCTAAAACCGGTTTTGACCGGATGAGACCTGATCACACCAAATCAGACCGGCCCAGACCGCATAAAACTGGGCCACAAACCGGTTTTGACTGGTTCAAACCAGACCACACTGACTCAAACAGGTTTTGACCGACCTGAGCCGGTTTTGACCGGCTCAAACCAGACCAGACTGGGTCAAGCCGGTTTTGACCGGCTCAAAACAGAGCAGACCGGCTCAAACCAGACCAGACCGGCTCAAACCGGTTTTGACCGTCTCAAAACAGACCACACTGGCTTAACCGGTTTTGACCGGATGAGACAGGATAAAACCGGATCAGACCGGCTCTCACCGGATGAAACCACACCAGAACGGCCCAAAGAAGCTGAAGCCGGAACAACCCGGACCAGACCGGGCCAGACCGGCTAAAACCAGGCCACAATACGGTTTTGACTGGCTCGAACCAGACCAGAGCAGCTCAAACCGATTTTGACTGGCTCAAACCACACCTGACCAGCTCAAACCGGTTTTTACCAGATGAAACCTATTTTGACCGGATGAGACAGGATCAAACCGAACCAGACGTTTCCAGATCGGCTAATACTGGATTAAACCAGGCCAGACCGGCCCAGACCAACTAAAACCGGGCCAAACCGGCTCAGACCTATTTTGACCGGCTCAAACAAGACCATACCAGCTCAAACAAGACCAGACCAGCTCAAACCGGAGAAAACCGGACCAGACCGGCCCAGAATGCCTAAAACCGTGCCAAACCGGCTCAATCAGGTTTTAACCTGCTCAAACCAGACCAGACCTGCTCAAACCAGACCAGACTGTCTCAAACCGGTTTTGACAGGTTAAATCAGAAGAGACTGGCTCAAACCGGTTTTGACCGGATGAGACAGGATAAAACCAGACCAGACTGGCTCAAACCGGATGAAACTGCACCAGACCATCCCAGAACAGCTGAAGCCGGAGCAAATCGGACCACACTGGGCCAGACCACCTAAAACCGGGCAACAAACCGGTTTTGACCGGCTCAACAAGACCAGAACGGCTCAAACCGGTTTGGCCTGCCTGAGACGGTTTTGACCGGCTGAAACCAGACCAGACCGGCTCAAACCAGACCAGACCGGCTCAAATCGGTTTTGACCGGCTCAAACCAGACCAGACCGGCTCAAACCAGTTTTGACCGACCTGAGCCGGTTTCGACCGGCTCAAACCAGACCAGACCGGCTCAAACCAGACCAGACCGGCTCAAACCGGTTTTGACCGGTTGAAACCGATATTGACCGTATGAGACCAGATCAAACCGGACCAGACGAGCCCAGACCGGCTAAAACCAGATCAAACCGGACCAGACTGTCCCGGACCGCCTAAAACCAGGCCAAATTGGCTCAAACCTATTTTGATCAGCTTAAACCAGACCAGACCAGCTCAAACCGCGTTTTGACCGGCTCAAACCAGACCAGACCATCTCAAACCGGATGAAACCGGACCAGACCGGCCCAGACTGCCTAAAATCGTGCCAAACTGGCTCAAACTTATTTTGACCGGCTCAAACCAGTCCTGACAGGTTCAATCCGATTTTGACCGCATTAGACCGGATCAAACCGGACCAGACCTTATCAAACCGGATCATACCGGACCAGAGCAGCACAAACCGGCTCTAACTGGCTCAAACCGAACCAGAATGGCCCAGACAGGCTAAAACCGGGCCAAACCAGCTCAATCAGGTTTTGACCGGCTGAAGCAGAACAGAACGGCTCAAACCAGAGCAGACGGGCTCAAACCGGTTTTGACCGGCTCACACAAGAAGAGACCGGCTCAAACCAGACCAGACCGGCTCCAACCGGTTCTGACCGGCTCAAACCGTTTTTAACCTGCTCAAACCACACCAGACCAGCTGAAACCGGTTTTAACCGGCTAAAACCGGTTTTGTCCGGAAGAAACCAGATCAAACGGAATTAGATCGGCCCAGACCGGCTAAAAGCAGAACAAACCGGACCAGACCCGCCGAGACCGCCTAAAACTGGGCCACAAACCGGTTTTGACCGATTCAAACCAGACCAGACCGGCTCAAACCGGTTTTGACCGACCTGTGCGGGTTTTGACCGGCTCAAACCAGACGAGTCCGGCTGAAACCAGAACAGACCGTCTCAAACCGGTTTTGATCTGCTCAAACCACACCAGACCGGCTGAAACCGCTTTTGACCGGATGAGACCGTATCAAACCGAACCAGAGCAGCCCAGACCGGCTAAAATCGGATCAAATCAGACCAGATCAGCCCAGACCGCCTAAAACTGGGCCACAAACCGGTTTTGTCCATTTCAAACCAGACCAGAACGGCTCAAACCGGTTTTGACCGACCTGAGCCGGTTTTGACCGGCTTAAACCAGACCAGATCGGCTAAAACCAGATCACACCAGCTAAAACCAATTTAAACGGCTCAAAGCGGTTTTGACCGGCTCGAACCGATTTTGACCGGCTCAAACCAGACCAGACCAGCTCAAAACAGAGCAAACCGGCTTAAACCGGTTTTGACCGGCTCAAAACGGTTTTCACCTGCTCAAACCACACGAGACCGGCTGAAGCCGGTTTTGACTGGCTAAAACCGGTTTTGACCGGATGAGACCTGATCAAACCGAATCAGAACGTCCCAGACAGGCTAAAATCGGATCAAACAGGACCAGAACGGCCCAGACCGCCCAAAACTGGGCCACAAACCGGTTTTGACCGGTTGAAACCAGACCAGACTGGCTCAAACCGGTTTTGACCGACCTGAGCCGGTTTTGACCGTCTGAAACCAGACGAGACCGGCTCAAACCACACCAGACTGGCTGAAACCGGTTTTGACCGGTTTAAACTGATATTGACCGGATGAGACCAGATCAAACCGGAACAGACGAGCCCAGGCCGGCTAAAACCGGATCAAACCGGAACAGACCAGCCCAGACCGCCTAAAACCGGGCCAAACTGGCTCAAACCTATTTTGACCGGCTTAAACCAGACCAGACCGCCTCAAACCGGTTTTGACCGTCTCAAACCAGACCAGACCGGCTCAAACCGGATCAAACCGGACCAGACCGGCCCAGACGGCCTAAAATCGTGCCAAACTGACTCAAACTTATTTTGACCGGCTCAATCCAGTCCAGACCGGGTTGAAACTGTTTTGACGGGCTCAAACCAGACCTGACAGGTTCAAACCGATTTTGACCACATTAGACCGGATCAAACCGGACCAGACCTTATCAAACCGGATCATACCGGACCAGAGCAGCACAAACCGGCTCTTACTGGCTCAAACTGAACCAGAATGGCCCAGACAGGCTAAAACAGGGCCAAATCAGCTCAATCAGGTTTTGACCGGCTGATGCAGAACAGAACGGCTCAAACCAGAGCAGATGGGCTCAAACCGGTTTTGACTGGCTCACACCAGAAAAGACCGGCTCAAACCAGACCAGACCCGCTCCAACCAGTTTTGACCGACTCAAACCGCTTTTGACCTGCTCAAACCACACCAGAGGGCTAAAACCTGTTTTGTCCAGATGAAACCAGATCAAACGTAATTAGATCGGCCCAGACCGGCTAAAATCACAACAAACCAGAACAGACCCACCCAGATCGCCTAAAACTGGGCCACAAACCGGTTTTGACCGGGTGAAACCAGGCCAGACCGGCTCAAACCGGTTTTGACTGACCTGAGCGGGTCTTAACCGGCTCAAACCAGACGAGTCCAGCAGAAACCAGACCAGACCAAGTCAAATCGGTTTTGACCTGCTCAAACCACACCAGACCGGCTCAAACTGGTTTAGACCAGCTGAAACCGATTTTGACCCTATGAGACAAGATCAAATCCGACCAGACGGGGCCAGAACGGCTAAAACCTGATCAAACAGGACCAGAACAGCCCAGATCACCTAAAACCGGGCCAAACCGGCTCTAACCTATTTTGACCGGCTAAAACCAGACCAGACAGGCTCAAACCGGTTTTGACCAGATCAAACCAGACCAGACCGGTTCCAACCGGACCAGACCGGCTCAAACCCATTTTGACCGGAAGACACCGGATCAAACCGGACCAGACCGGCTCACACCAGATCAAACCGGACCAGACTGGCTCAGACAGGCTCGAATCGGTTTTGACTGGTTTCAACCAGACCAAACCGGCTCAAAACTGTTTAGACCGGCTCAAACCAGACCAGACCAGCTCAAACCAGAGCAAACCGGCTTAAACCGGTTTTGATCGGCTCAAACCGGTTTTCACCTGCTCAAACCACACAAGACCGGCTGAAACCGGTTTTGACCGGCTAAAACCGGTTTTCACCGGATGAGACCTGATTAAACAGAATCAGAACGACACAGACCGGCTAAAATCGGATCAAACCGTACCAGACCGGCCTAGACCGCCTAAAACTGGGCCACAAACCGGTTTTGACCGTTTCAAACTAGACGAGACCGGCTCAAACTGGTTTTGACCGACCTGAGCCGGTTTTGACTGGCTTAGACCAGACCAGATCGGCTCAAACCAGACCACAACAGCTCAAACCGGTTTTGACCGGCTCAAAGCGGTTTTTACTGGCTCAAACCAGACCAGACCGGTTCAATCCGGTTTAGACAGGCTCAAACCGGTTTTGAATGGCTCGAACCGGTTTTGACCAGCTCAAAACGGTTTTGACTGGCTCAAACCACACCAGACCGGCTCAAACTGGTTTAGAACGGCTGAAACCGATTTTGACCCTATGAGACAAGATCAAATCGGACCAGAGGGGCCCAGACCAGCTAAAACCTGATCAAACTGGACCAGAACAGCCCAGACCACCTAAAACCGGGCCAAACCGCCTTTAACCTATTTTGACCGGCTCAAACCAGACCAGACCGGCTCAAACCGGTTTTGACTGGCTCAAAACAGACCAGTCCGGTTCAAACCGGACCAGAGTGGCTCAAACCGATTTTGACCGGAAGACACCGGATCAAACCGGACCAGACCGGCTCACCCCGGATCAAACCGGACCAGACTGGCTGAGACAGGCTCGAATCGGTTTTGACTGGTTTCAACCAGACCAAACCGGCTCAAACCGGATTTGAACGGCTCGAACCGGTTTTGATCGGCTCAAACCAGACCAGACCAGCTCAAACCAGAGCAAACCGGCTTAAACCGATTTTGACCTTCTCAAACCAGTTTTCACCTGCTGAACCCACACAAGACCGGCTAAAACCGGTTTTGACCGGATGAGACCTGATCACACCGAATCAGACTGGCCCAGACCACTTAAAACTGGACCACAAACCGGTTTTGAACTTTTCAAACCAGACCAGACTGGCTCAAACAGGTTTTTAGCGACCTGAGCCGGTTTTGACCGGCTCAAACCAGACCAGACTGGCTCAAGCCGGTTTTGACCGGCTCAAACCAGACCAGACGGGCTCAAACCAGACCAGACCGAATCATTCCGGTTTTGACCGGCTCAAACCAGACCAGACTGACTCAAACCGGTTTTGACCAGTTGAGACAGGATAAAACCGGATGAGACCGGCTCACACGGGATGAAACCGCACCAGACTGGCCCAGAAAAGCTGAAGCCGGAGCAAACCGGTCCAGACCGGGCCAGACCGGCTAAAACCGGGCCACAAACCGGTTTTGTCCGGCTCGAACCAGACCAGAGCAGCTCAAACCGATTTTGACCAGCTCAATCCACACCTGACCGGCTAAAACCGGGCCACAAACCGGTTTTAACCGGCTCAAACCAGACCAGAGCAGCTCAAACAGATTTTGACCAGCTCAAAACACACCTGACCGGCTAAAACCGGGCCACAAACCGGTTTTGACCGGCTCGAACCAGACCAGAGCAGCTCAAACCGATTTTGACCAGCTCAAACCACACCTGACCGGCTCAAACCTTTTTTTACCGGATGAAACAGATTTTGACCGGATGAGACAGGATCAAACCGCACCAGATGGTTCCAGACCAGCTAAAACCAGATTGAACCAGACCAGACCGGCCCAGACCGACTAAATCCGGGCCAAACCGGCTCAGACCTATTTTGACCGGCTCAAACAAGACCAGACCGGCTCAAAACAGAGAAAACCGGACCAGACCGGCCCAGACCGACTAAAACCGTGCCAAACCGGCTCAATCAGATTTTGACAGGCTCAAACCAGACCAGACCTGCTCAAACCAGACCAGACTGTCTCAAACCGGATGAAACTGCACCAGACCGTCCCAGAACAGCTGAGGCCGGAGCAAATTGGACCACACTGGGCCAGACCGCCTACAACCGGGCCACAAACAGGTTTTGACCGGCTCAAACAAGACCAGAACTGCTGAAACCGGTTTGGACGGCCTGAGACGGTTTTGTCCGGCTCAAACCAGACCAGACTGGCTCAAACTAGACCAGACCGGCTCAAATCGGTTTTGACCGGCTCAAACTAGACCAGACCGGTTCAATCCGGTTTTGACCAGCTTAAACCGGTTTTGAACGGCTCGAACCGGTTTTGACCTGCTATAACCACACCAGACCGGCTCAAACCGGTTTTGACCGGTTGAAACCGATATTGACCGGATGAGACCGGATCAAACCGGACCAGACGAGGCCAGACCGGCTAAAACCGGATCAAACCGGACCAGACCGGCCCAGACCGCCTAAAACCGGGCCAAACTGGCTCAAACCCATTTTGATCGGCTTAAACCAGACCAGACCACCTCAAACCGGTTTTGACCGTCTCAAACCAGACCAGACCGGCTCAATCTGGATCAAACTGGACCAGACCGGCCCAGACCGCCTAAAATCGTGCCAAACTGGCTCAAACTTATTTTGAGCGGCTCAAACCAGTCCAGACCGGGTCGAATCTGTTTTGACCGGCTCAAACCAGACCTGACAGGTTCAAACCGATTTTGACCGGATTAGACCAGATCAAACCGTACGAGACCTTATCAAACCAGATCATACCGGACCAAACCAGCACAAACCGGCTCTAACTGGCTCAAACCGAACCAGACCGGCCTAGAGAGGCTAAAACTGGGCCAAACCGGCTCAATCAGATTTTGACCGGCTCAAACCAGACCAGACCGTCTCAAACCAGGCCAGACCGGTTCAAACCGTTTTTGACTGGATCAATCTGGTATTGACCAGCTCAACCCAGTTTTTATCTGCTCCAACCACTCCAGACCGGCTAAAAACGGTTTTCTCCAGCTCGTACCGGATTTGACCTGATTAGACCGGAACAAACCGGACCAGACTGGCTCAGACAGGCTCGATTCGGTTTTGACTGGCTTCAAACACACCAAACCGGCTCAAACCGGTTTTGACTGGCTCGAACCGGTTTTGACCGGCTCAAACCAGACCAGACCGGCTGAAACTGCTTTTCACCGGATGAGACCGTATCAAACCGAATCAGACAGGCCCAGACCGGCTAAAATCGGATCAAAGCGGACCAGACCGGCCCAGGCCGCCTAAAACTGGAACACAAAACGGTTTTGATGGGTTCAAACCAGACCAGACCAGCTCAAAACGGTTTTGACGGACCTGAGCCGGTTTTGACCGCCTCAAACCAGACCAGACTGGCTCAAACCAGACCATACCAGCTCAAAATCCTTTTGACCAGGTCAAACCGGTTTTGACCAGCTCAAACCAGACCAGACCGACTCAAACATGTTTTGACTGGCTCAATCCAGTTTTCACCAGCTCAAACCGGTTTGACCTGATTAGACAGACTCAAACCAGACCAGACCAGCTCAAACTAGACCAGACTGACTCAAACCAGAGCAGACCGTCTCAAACCGGTTTTGACCGGCTCAAACCAGACCAGATTGGCTCAAATCGGTTTTGACAGGATGATACAGTATAAAACCAGAGCAGACCGGATCAAACTGGTTTTGACCGGCTCAAACCAGACCAGACCGGTTCAATCCAGTTTTGACTGGATCAAACCGGTTTTGAAGGTCTCTAACCGGTTTTGACCGGCTCAAACCAGTTTTGACCTGCTCAAACCACGGCAGACCGGCTGAAACCGGTTTTGACCGGCTAAAAGCGGTTTTGATCGGATGAGACCGGATCAAACCGAAACAGACAGGCCCAGACCGGCTAAATTCGGATCAAACCAGACCAGACCGGCCCAGACCGCCTAAAACTGTGCCACAAACCGGTTGTGACCGGTTCAAAACAGACCAGACAGGCTCAAACCGGTTTTGACCGACCTGAGCCGCTTTTGACCGGCTCAAACCAGACCAGACCGGCTCAAACCAGACCAGACCAGCTCAAACCGGTTTTGACCGGCTCAAACCGGTTTTGACCAGCTCAAACCAGACCAGACCGGTTCAGTACGGTTTTCACCGGCTCAAACAGGTTGAACTGATCGAACCGGTTTTGACCGGCTCAAACCGATTTTGACTGGCTCCAACCACACCTGACCGGCTCACACTGGTTTTGACCGGCTGAAACCGATTTTGACCAGATGATACCGTATCAAACCGGACCAGACGGGTTCAGACCACCTAAAACCGTATCAAACCAGACCAGATCATTCCCGAATTCCTAAAACCGGGCAAAACCAGCTCAAAACTATTTTGACCAGCTCAAACCAGACCAATCAGGCTCAAACCGCTTTTGACCAGACTGAGCCGTTTTTGATCGGCTCAAACCAGACCAGACCGGCTCCAACTGGAGGAGACCGGCTCAAAGCGGTTTAGACCGGATGACACAGGATCAAACCAGACCAGACCAGCTCACACGGGATAAAACCAGACCAGACAGGCGCAGAAAGGCTAAAATGGGGCCAGACCGGCTCAAACCGGTTTTGACCGGCTCAAACCAGACCAGACCAGTTCAAACCGGTTTTGACTGTGTCAATCCAATTTTGACCGGCTGACACCGGTTTTGACTAGCTCAAACCACTCCAGACAGGCTAAAAACGGTTTTCACTGGCTCAAACCACCTTTGACCTGATTAGACCGGATCAAACCGGACCATACCGGCTCAGACAGGCTCAAATTCGTTTTCACTGGCTTCAACCAGATCAAACCGGCCCAAACCGGTTTTGACCTGCTTGAAACAGTTTTGACCGGCTCAAATCAGACCAGACCGGCTCAAACCAGACCAGAACAGCTCAAACCGGTTTTGACCTGCTCAAACCACACCAAACTGGCTGAAACCGGTTTTGACTGGCTAAAACCGGTTTTGACCAGATGAGACCAGATCAAACCGAATCAGACCCACCTAGACCGGCTAAAATCGGATCAAACAGGAACAGAACGGCCCAGACTGCGTAAAACTGGGCCAAGAACCGGTTTTGACCATTTCAAACCAGACCAGACCGGCACAAACCGGTTTTGACCGGCCTGAGCTGGTTCAGACCGGCTCAAACCAGACCAGACCGGCTCAAACCTGTTTTGACCAGCTCAAAGCGGTTTTGTACAGTTCGATCCGGACTCGACTGGCCCAGAACAGCTGAAACCGGATCAAACCGTAGCAGACCGGCCTACACCGGCTGAAACCGGGCCACAAACCGGTATTGACCGGCTGAAACCAGACCGGACAGGCTCAAACCGGTTTTGACCGGCCTGAGCTAGTTTAGATTGGCTCAAACCAGACCAGACCAGCTCAAACCGGTTTTGACCGGATGACAACGGATCAAACCGGACCAGACCGGCTTAAACCGGATCAAACCGGACTAGACCGGATCAAACCGGTTTTGACTGACTCAAACTGGACTCAAACCAGACCAGACCGGCTCAAACCAGACCATACCGGCTCAACCGGATCAAACCGGGCCAGACTAGATTAAACCGGATCAAACCGGACCACACCGTCTCAAACCGGTTTTGACCAGCTCAAACGAGACCACACCGGCTCAACCGGATGAAACCGGACCAGACCGGATTAATCCAGAACAAATCGGACCAGACCGGCTCAAACCGGTTTCGACCGGCTCAAACCGGCGAGATCGGATCAAACCGAATGAGGGCACACTCAGGGGAGCCTCACTCAGGCGAGTTCACACTCAGGTGAGTGCACACTCAGGGGTGTCTTCATCCAGGCGAGTTCACACTCAGGGGAGTGCGCACTCAGGGGAGCACTCCCTCATGGGAGTGCACACTCAGGGGAGTGTACACTCAGGGAAGTGCTCATTCAGTGGAGTGCACACGCAGGGGAGTCCTCACCAAGGCGAGCTCACACTCAGGTGAGTGCACACTCAGGGGTGACCTCACACAGGGGAGTGCACACTCAGGGCAGTTCACACTCGGGGAAGTGCTCACTCAGGGTAGCGCACACTCAAGGGAGTGCAATCTCAGGGGAGCGCACACTCAGGAGAGGGCACACTCAGGGTAGTCCTGACTCAGGAGAGTGCGAACTCTGAGGAGTGCACACACAGGGTAGACCTCAGTCAGGAGAGTGCAAACTCAGGGGAGTTCACACTCAGGGGAGTGCTCACTCAGGGGAGTGCACACTCAGGGGACACCTCACTCAGGCGAGTGCACATTCAGGAGAGTCCTCACTCAGGGGAGCGATCAATCAGGGTAGTGCTCACTCAGTGGAGCACAGACTCAAGGGGATGACACACGATAAAACCAGACCAGACCGGCTCAAATCGGAGGAATCTGCACCACACCGGACCAGAACAGGTGAAGCCAGAGTAAACCGGACCAGAGCAAACCAGACCGGCAAAAACCAGGCCACAAAACGGGTTTGAAAGGCTCAAACCAGATCAAACCGGCTCAAACCAGTTTTCATTGGCTCAAACCAGACCAGACGGTCTCAAACGGGACCGCACCTGCTCAAACTGGTTTTGACCGGATGACACCGGATCAAACCATACCAGACCGGCTCACACCGGATCAAACCGGACCAGACAGGACCAGACCGGCTGAAAATGGATCAAACCAGACGAGACCGGACCAAACCGGCTAAAACCGGGCCAGACCAGCTCAAACCAGTTTTGACCGGCTCAAAGCGGTTTTGACCGGATCATACCAGACTCGACCAGCCCAGACCAGCTGAAACCGGATGAAAACGGACCAGACCGGCCACGACCGGCTGAAACTGGGCCATAAAATGGTTTTGACCGGCTCAAACCAGACCAGACGGGCTCAAACCAGACCAGTCCGGCTCAAACCGGTTTTGACCAGCTCAAAGCGGTTTTGACGACCTCAAACCACTCCAGACCGGCTAAAACCGGTTTTCACCAGCTCAAACTGGTTGTGACCTGATTAGACTGGATCAAACGGGACCAGACCAGCTCAGACAGGCTCGAATCGGTTTTGACTGGCTTCAACCAGACCATACCGGCTCAAACCGGTTTTGACTGTCTCAAACCGGTTTTGACTGGCTCAAACAGACCAGACCGGCTCAAACTGGACCAGACTGGCTCAATCTGGTTTTGACCGGCTCAAACCGGTTTTGACATGCTCAAACCACACCAGCCCGGCTGAAACCAGTTTTAACAGGCTGAAACTGGTTTTGACCGGATGAGATAGGATCAAACCGAATCAGACCGGCCCAGAGCGGCTAAAATCGGATAAAACCAGACCAGACCGGCCCAGACCGCCTAAAACTAGGCCACAAACCGGGTTTGACTGGCTCAAACCTGACCACACCGGCTCAAAACGGTTTTGAATGGCCTGAGCCGGTTTTGACCGCCTCAAACCAGAACAGACCGGCTCAAACTGGACCAGACCAGCTAAAACCGGTTTTGACCAGATGACACCGGATCAAACCGGATCAAACCAGATCAGACCGGTTCGATCCGGTTTTGTCTGGCTCAAACCGGTTTGGAACGGCTCGAGCCGGTTTTGACGGGCTCAAACCGGTTTTGACCGGCTGAAACCGATTTTGACCGGATGAGACCGGATCAAACCGGACCAGACTGGAACAGGCCGGTTAAAACCGGGGCACAAACCGGTTTTGACCGGCTCAAACCTGACCAAACCAGATCAAACCAGACCAGACCGGATCAAACCAGACTAGACCGGATCAAACCAGACCAGACAGGCTCAAAATGGTTTTGAACAAATGACACCAGATCAAACCGGACCAGACCGGTTCACACCAGATCAAACCGGACCAGACCGGTCCGGACCAGCTAAAATCGGGCCAGACCGGCTGAAACCAGTTTTGACCAGCTCAAATCAGACCAGAGGGTTCAAACCGGTTTTCACTGGGTCAATCCGGTTTTGACCGGCTGACACCAGTTTTAACCGGATCAAACCAATCCAGACTGGCAAAAACCGGTTTTCATTGGCTCAAACCGGGTTTGACCTGAGTAGACCGGATCAAACCGGACGAGACCAGCTCAGAGAGTCTCGAATCGGTTTTGACTGACTTCAAGGAGACCAAACCGGCTCGAACTGGTTTTGACCGGCTCAAACCAGACCAGACCGACTCAAACCAGTCCAGATCAGCTGAAAACGGTTTTGACCAGCTCAAACAGGTTTTGATCTGCTCAAACCACACCAGACCGGCTGAAACCGGTTTATCAAGGCGCAAACCGGTTTTGACCGGCTCAAACAAGACCAGACCGGTTCAATCCGGTTTGGACTGGCTCAAACCAGACCAGACCGGCTCAAAAGGCATCAATCCAAACGAGACCGGCTAGAACCGCTAAATCCGGTTTTGTCCAGCTCAAACCGGACTCAAACCGATATTGACCAGCTCAAACCAGATCAAACCGGAGCAGACTGGCTCAAACCAAATCAAACCGGACCAGACCGGCCCAACCGGATCACACCAGACCATACCCGCTTAAACCGGATCAAACTGGAACGGACCGCCTCAAACCGGCGTTGACCAGCTCAGACCCGACCAGTCCGGCTTAAACCGGACCAGACTGGCTCAAAACGGGTTTCACTGGCTTACTCAGGGGAGTGTACACGAAGGGGAGTGCTCATTTAGGGGAGTGCACACTCAGGGGTGTCCTCACTAAAGGGGGTGCACACACAGGAGAGTGCACACTCAGGGGAGCGCTCACACAGGGGAGTGGTCACTGAGGTGAGCGCTCACACATGGAAGAGCACACTCAGGGGAGCCCTCACTCAGGCGAGTCCACACTCAGGGGAGTGCACACTCAAAGTAGTCCTCACTCAGGCGAGTGCACTCTCAGGTGAGAGCTCACTCAGGGAAGCGCTCACTCAGGGGAGTGCACACTCAAAGGAGCGCACACTCAGGGGAGTGCACACTCAGTGGGGTCCTCACTCAGGAGAGTGCGAACAAAGAGGAGTGCACACTGAGGGGAGTGCTCACCCACGGGAGTGCACACTCAGGGGAGTACTCCCTCAGGAGAGTGCACACTCAGGGGAGTGCAAACTCAGGGGAGTGCTCACTCAGGGGAGTGCACACACTGGGGAGTGCACACTCAGGTGAGCACACAAACAGGGGAATGTTCATTCAGGGGAGTGCACACTCAGGGGAGTCCTCACTCAGGAGAACGCACATTCAGGGGAGTGCCGACTCAGAGTAGTCCTTACTCTGGTGAGCGCACACTCGGGAGTGCACACTCAGGGGAGCGCTCTCTCAGGGGAGTGCTCATTCAGGGGAGTGCACACTCAGGGGAGTCATCACTCAGACGAGTACACCCTCAGGAGAGCGCTCAGTCTGGTGAGTCCTCACTAAGGCGAGTTCACACTCGGGGAGTGCCCACTTAGAGTAGTCCGTACTCAGGTGAGGGCACACTCAGGGGAGTGCACCCTCAGCGGAGCGCTCACTCAGGAGAGTGCACACTCAGGGGAGCGCACACTCAGGGGAGTGCACACACTGGGGGGTGCACACTCAGGGGAGTCCTCACTCAGAAGAGTGCGAACTAAGAGGAGTGCACACTCAGGGGAGTGCTCACTCAGGGGAGTGCACACACAGGGGTGTCCCCACCGAGGGGAGCGCTCACTCAGGGGAGTGCACAATCAGGTGAGCCCACACTCAGGAGAGTGCACACTCAGGGGAGTCCTCACTCAGGAGAGTGCGAACTCAGGGAAGTGCACTCCCTGGGAAGCGAACACTCAAGGCACTGCACATTCAGGGTAGGCACACTCAAGGGAGTCCTCACTCAGGAGAGTGAGAACTCAGAGGAGTGCACACTCAGGGGAGTGCTCATTCAGGGGAGTGCTCACTCAGGGGAGTCATCACTCAGACGAGTACCCCCTCAGGAGAGCGCTCACTCTGGGGAGTCCTCACACAGGCGAGTTCACACTCAGGGGAGTGCACACTCAGGGGTGTCCTCACCCAGGCGAGTGCACACTGAGGTTAGTGCGCACTCAGGGGAGCGCTCACTCAGGGGAGTTCACACTCAGGGTAGCGCAATCTCAAGGGAGCACAAACTCAGGGGAGTGTAAACTTAGGGGAGTGCTCAATCAGTGGAGTGCACACTCAGGGGAGTCCAAACTGAGGCGAGTACACAATCAGGGGTGTGCACACTCAGGGGAGTCCACACCCAGGCGAGTGCACACTCAGGGGAGTTTGCACTCAGGGGAGCGCTCACTCAGGGCAGCGAACACATTGGGGAGAGCACACACAGGGGAGCACACACTTATGGGAGTGTACACACAGGGGAGTGCTCACTCAGGAGAGCGCACACTCAGCGGAGTGCACGCTCAGTTGAGCATACACTCAGGGGGAGTGCACACTCAGGGGAGTCCTCACTCAAAAGAGTGCGAACTCAGGGGAGTGAAATCTCAGGGTAGCACTACTAGACCGGCTGAAATGGGACGAGACGGCCTCAAACCGGGTTTGACTGGCTCAAATCGGACCAGAACGGCACAAACCTGTTTTGACCGTATTAGACTGGCTCAAACCGGTTTTTAGCAGCTCAAGTCGCACCACACCAGCTCAAACCGGTTTTAACCAGCTCCAAATGGACTCAAACCATTTTTGACCGTCACAAATCGGACCAGACCGCCTCAAACCTGTTTTGACCGGCTCAAACCGGACGCAAAACGTACCAGTCAGGCTCAAACTGGACTCAAAGCGGACTAGACTGGCTCTAACTGGTTATGACCGGCTCAAACCGCACTCAAACCGGACCAGAAGGTCTCAAACTGGTGTTTTCCGGCTCAAACTGCACTCAAACCGGACCAGACCGGCTCAGACCGGTTTGGACCGGCTCAAATCGGACCAGAGCAACTGAAACAGGACGAGACCGCCTCAAACCGGTTTTGACCGACTCAAACACGTCCAGACCGGCTAAAACTGGACCAGACCCGATCAAACCGGCACAAACCAGACCAGAACGGCTCAAACCGGTGTTGACCGGCTCAAACCAGACCAGACCAGCTTGAACCTGCTCAACCGAACCAGACGGGCACAGAAAGGCTAAAACCGGGCCAAACCGGCTCAATCAGGTTTTCACCGTCACCAACAAGACCAGACTGCCTCAAAAAAGACCACACCAGCTCAAACCGATTTTGACCGGATGAGACCGGATTAAACCGGACCAGACCGGCTCAAACCGCATCAAACCGGAAAAGACCGGCCCAGACCGGCTAAAACCAGGCCAAATCGGCTCAAACCAGTTTTGACTGGCTCAAACCAGACCAGACCGGCTCAAACCGATTTTGACCGGCTCACACCAGACAAGACTGGCTCAAACAGAATTTGACCATATGAGACAGGATAAAACCGGAGCAGACCGGCTCAAACCAGATGAAACCGCACCAGACCGGCCCAGAACAGCTGAAGCCGGAGAAACCGCACCAGACCGACACAGACCGCTTAAAACCGAGCCACAAACCGGTTTTGACTGGCTCAAAAAAGATCAGACCGGTTCAAACCGGTTTTGACCGGCTCAAACCAGACCAGACCGTCTCAAACCAGACCAGACCGGGTCAAACCGGTTTTGACCGGATGACACCGGATCAAACCGGACCAGACTGGCTCACACCAGATCAAACCGGACCAGACAGGCCCTGACCGTCTGAAACCGGATCAAACGGGACCAGACCAGCCCAGACCAGCTAAAACCGAGCCACAAACCAGTTTTGACTGGCTCAAAGAAGATCAGACCGGCTCAATCCGGTTTTGACCGGCTCATCCAGACCAGACCGTCTCAAACCGGACCAGACCGGCGCAAACCGGTTTTGACCGGATGAAACCGGATCAAACCGGACCAGACCGGCTCACACTGGATCAAACCGGACCAGACAGACCCTGACCGGCTAAAACCGTATCAAACCGGACCAGACCGGCCCAGACCGGCTAAAACTGGGCCAGACGGGCTCAAACCGGTTTTCGCCGGCTCAAACCAGACCACACCGGTTCAAACCGGTTTTGACTGGCTCAATCCAGTTTTGACAGGCTCAAACCGTTTTTGACCGGCTGAAGCCACTCCAGACCGGCTAAAACCGGTTTTAACCGGCTCAAACTTGTTTTGACCTGATTACACTGGATCAAACCGGACCAGACCATCTCAGACAGGCTCGAATCGGTTTTGACTGGCTTCAACCAGACCAAACCGGCTGAAACCGGTTTTGACCGGCTCAAACCAGACCAGACCAGCTCAAACCGGTTTTGTTCGGCTGAAAGCAGTTTTGACCCCCTCAAACCACACCAGACTGGCTGAAACCAGTTTTGACCATATGAGACTGGATCAAACCGAATCATACCGGACCAGACTGGCTAAAATCGGATCAAACTGTACCAGATCGGCCCAGACTGCCTAAAACTGACCGAGAAACCGGTTTTTACTGGTTCAAACCAGGCCAGACCGGATCAAAACTGATTTGACCGACCTGAGCTGGTTTTGACCGGCTCAAACCAGACCAGACTGGCTGAAACCAGACCAGACCGACTCAAACCGGTTTTGACCGGCTAAAACCGGTTTTGACCGGATGAGACCGGATCAACCCGAATTAGACCGGCTCAGACCGGCTAAAATCGGAACAAACCGGACCAGACCAGCCCAGACTGCCTAAAACTGGGCCACAAACCGGTTTTGACGGGTTCAAACAAAACCAGACTGGCTAAAACCAGTTTTGACCGACCTGAGCCGGTTTTGACCGGCTCAATTCAGACCAGACCGGTTCAAACCAGACCAGACCGTTTCAAACCGGTTTTCTCTGGCTCAAAGCAGTTTTGACCGCATCAAACAGACTCGACCGGCCCAGACAAGCTGAAACCGGTCAAAGCGGACCAGACCAGACCAGACCCGCTAAAATCAGCCACCAACCGGTTTTGACCGGCTCAAACCAGACAAGACAGGCTCAAACCAATTTTGACCGACCTGAGCCGGTTTTGACCGGCTTAAACCAGACAAGACCGGCTGAAACCGGACCAGACCAGCTGAAACCGGTTTTGACCGGATGACACCGGATCAAATCAGACCAGACCGGACCAGAGCAGCTAAAACTTTGCCAGAAAGACTCAAACAGGTTTTCCCCAGCTCAAACCAGACCAGACCGGTTCAAACTGGTTTTGACAGGCTCTATCCGGTTTACACCGGCTGAAACCGGTTTTGACCAGCTCAAAGCGGTTTTGACGGGATCAAACCAGACTCGACCATCCCAGACCAGCTGAAACCAGATCAAATCGGAGCAGACCGTCCCAGACCGGCTAAAACTGGGCCACAAACCTGTTTTGACCAGCTTAAACCGGACCAGACCGGATCAAACCAGAGCAGACCGGCTCAAACCAGATTTGACCGGATGACATCGGATCAAACCGGACAAGACTGGCTCAAACCGGCTCAAACTGGACCACACGGACTAAAATCGGATCAAACCAGACGAGACCGGCTCAAAAGGGGTCAATCCGGACCAGACCGGCTAGACCCGCTAAATCCGGTTTTGTCCGTCTCAAACCGGACTCAAACCGATATTGACCGGCTCAAACCAGATCAAACCGGAGCAGACTGGCTCAAAATGGATCAAACCGGACCAGACCAGCTCAACCGGATCACACCGGACCATACCCGCTTAAACCGGATCAAACTGGAATAGACCGCCTCAAACCGGCGTTGACCAGCTCAGACCCGACCACTCCGGCTTAAACCGGACCAGACTGGCTCAAAACGGGTTTCACTGGCTTACTCAGGGGAGTGTACACGAAGGGGGGTGCTCATTTAGGGGAGTGCACACTCAGGGGTGTCCTCACTCAAGGGAGTGCACACACAGGGGAGTGCACACTCAGGGGAGCGCTCACACAGAGGAGTGGCCACTGAGGTGAGCGCTCACACATGGAAGAGCACACTCAGGGGAGCCCTCACTCAGGCGAGTCCACACTCAGGGGAGTGCACACTCAGAGTAGTACTCACTCAGGCGAGTGCACTCTCAGGTGAGAGCACACTCAGGGGAACGCTCACTCAGGGGAGTGCACACTCAAAGGAGCACACACTCAGGGGAGTGCACACTCAGTGGAGTCCTCACTCAGGAGGGTGCGAACTAAGAGGAGTGCACACTCAGGGGAGTGCTCACTCAGGGGAGTGCACACTCAGGGGAGTCCTCCCTCAGGAGAGTGCGCACTCAGGGGAGTGCACACTCAGGGGAGTGCTCACTCAGGGGAGTGCACACACTGGGGAGTGCACACTCAGGTGACCACACAAACAGGGGAATGTTCATTCAGGGGAGTGCACACTCAGGAGTGTCATCACTCTGACGAGTACCTCCTTAGGAGAACATTCACTGTGGTGTGTCCTCACTCAGGTGCGTTCACACTCAGGGGAGTGTCCACTTAGAGAGTCCTTACACAGGTGAGCGCACACTCAGGGGAGTGCACCCTCAGAGGAGCGCTCATTCAGGGGAGTGCACACTCAGGGGATCGCACACTCAGCGGAGTGCACACACTGCGGGGTGCACACTCAAGGGAGTCCTCACCCAGAGGAGTGCGAACTAAGAGGAGTGCACACTCAGGGGAGTGCTCACTCAGGGGAGTGCACACACAGGGGTGTCCTCATCGAGGGGAGTGCTCACTCAAGGGAGTGCACAATCAGGTGAGCCCACACTCAGGAGAGTGCACACTCAGAGGAGTCCTCACTCAGGAGAGTGCGAACTCGGGGAAGTGCACTCCCTGGGAAGCGAACACTCAAGGGACTGCACACTCAGGGTAGTGCACACTCAAGGGAGTCCTCACTCAGGAGAGTGTGAACTCAGAGGAGTGCACACTCAGGGGAGTGCTCATTCATGGGAGTGCACACTCAGGGGAGTCATCACTCAGACGAGTACCCCCTCAGGAGAGCGCTCATTCTGGGGAGTCCTCACACAGGCGGGTTCACACTCAGGGGAGTGCACACTCAGGGGTGTCCTCGCCCAGGCGAGTGCACACTCAGGTTAGTGCGCACTCAGGGGAGCGCTCACTCAGGGGAGTTCACAGTCAGGGGAGTGCACACTCAAGGGATTCCTCACCCAGGCGAGTGCACACTCAGGGGAGTTCGCACTCAGGGGAGCGCTCACTCAGGGCAGCGAAAACACTGGGGAGAGCACACACAGTGGAGTGCACACTCATGGGAGCGCACACACAGGGGAGCGCTCGCTCAGGAGAGCGCACACTCAGCGGAGTGCACGCTCAGGTGAGCATACACTCAGGGGAGTGCACACTCAGGGGAGTCCTCACTCAAAAGAGTGCGAACACAGTGGAGCAAAATCTCAGGGTAGCACACACTCAGGGGAGTGCACACACAGGGGAGTCCTCACTCAGGAGAGTGCGAACTCAGAGGAGTGCACACTCAGGGGAGTGCTCATTCAGGGGAGTACACACTCAGGGGAGTGCTCACTCAGACGAGTGCAAACTCGGGGGGGGTGCACACTCAGGGAGGCGCTCACAAAGTGGAGTGCCCACTCAGAGGAGCACTCACTCAGGGAAGTGCACACTCAGGGGATCACAATGGACCAGACCGGCTCAAACCGGTTTTGACCGGCTCAAATCTGAACAGACCGGCCCAACCGGATCAAATCAGACCAGACCGGCTCACACCGGCACAAACCGGACCAGACCAGCTTAAACAGGGTTTGACTGGCTCAAACCGAAGCAGAGAGGCTCAAACAGGATCAAAACGGACCACACCGGCTCTTAGACCAGCTCAAACATGTTTTGACAGGCTCAAACCGGACAAGATCGGCTCAAACCGGACTCAAACTGGAGCAGAACTGATCAAACCGGTGTTGACCGGCTCAAACCTGACTCAAACTGGACCAGACTGGCTCAAAACGGTGTTGACCGGCACAAACCGGACTCAATCCGGACCAGACCGGCTCATACCGGATTTGAACGGCTCAAACCAGACCATACCAGCTCAAACGAATCAAACTGGACCAGACCGGGTTAACCCGGATCAAACCGGACCAGACCAGCTCAAACCGGTTTTGACGGGCTCAAATCGGACGAGAGCAACACAAACTGAATTTGACCAGCTTAAACCAGACTCAAACAGGACCACACCGGCTCAAACCGGTTTTGACCGGCTCAAACCCGACCAGACCGGCTGAAACTGGACGAGACCGACTCAAACCGGTTTTGAGCGACTCAAACCCGTCCAGAACGGCTATAACTGGACCAGACTGGCTCAACCAGATCAAAGCCTAACAGACCGGCTCAAACCGGGTGAAACTGGGCCAGAACCGCTGAAACCGGATCAAACCGGACCAGACCGGCTCAAACCAGTTTTGACCGGCTCAAACCGGACTCAAACCGGACCCGACTGGCACAAACCGGTTTTGACCGTCTCAAACCCGACCAGACTGTCTCAAACTGGACCAGACAGGCTCAACTCCGTTTTGACCGGCTCAAACCCTAGCAGACCAGCTGAAACCGGACCAGACCCGTTCAAACCGGACTCAAACCGGAATAGACCGGCTCAAACTGGTTTTGACCGGCTCAAATCGGACCAGAGCAGCACAAACCGATTTTGACTGGCTCAAACCAGACTCAAGCAGGACCAGACCGGCTCAAACCGGTTTTTCACCTGCTCAAACCCGACCAGACCAGCTGAAACCGGACGAGACCGGCTGAAACCGGTTTTTACCAGGTCAACCCCGACCAGACTGGCTAAAACCGTACCAGACTGGCTCAGACCAGTTTTGACTGGCTCAAATCAAAACAGACTGGCTCAACCGTATCAAACCGTACCAGATCAGCTTAAACCGGATCAAACCTGAACAGACCGGCTCTTAGACCGTCTCAAACCGGTTTTGATCCGCTCAATACGGACCAGAACGGCTCAAACCGGTTTTGACCGGCTCAAACCGGTCCCGACCGTCTCAAACGGGACTCCAACCGGACCAGATCAGCTCAAACTGGTGTTGACTTGCTCAACCCGGACCAGACGGGCTCAAACCGGTGTTGTTCGGCTCAAACCAGACTCAAACCCGACCAGAACGTCTCAAACCGGACCAGACAGGCTCAAACCGGATCAAACCGGACCAGACCGGCTCAAACCGGTTTTGACCAGCTCACAAAAGCCCAGACCGGCTCTACCGGATCAAACAGGAACCAGACCGGCTTTAATGGGATCAAACCGGACCAGACCGGCTCAAACCGGGTTTGTCCGGCTCAAACCTGACCAGACTGGCTTAAACCGGACCGGACTGGCTCAAACAGAGTTTGACCGGCTCAAACTGGACTCAAACGTTTACAGAACGGCTCAAACCGGGTTAGACTGGCTCAAACCGGACCAGACCGGCTCAAACCGAATCAAACCATACAAGACCAGCTCTTAGACCGGCTCAAACCGGACCAGACCGGCTCCAACCGGTTTTGACCGACTCAAATCGGACTCAAACCAGACCAGACCAGCTCAATCTGGTGTTGACCGGCCCAAACCTGACTCAAACCGGACCAGACCGGCTCAAACCGGGCCAGACCATCTCAAATCGGATCAAACTGGACCAGACAGGCTCAAACAGGCTCAAACCGGACCAGACCAGCTCAAACCGGACTCAAACCGGACCAGACTGGTTGAAAATGGTTTTGACTAGCTCCAATCGGACCAGACTGCATCAGAATGTATCAAACCGGACCAGACAAGCTCAAACCGGTTTTGACCAGCTCACAAAAGCCCAGACTGGCTCTACCGGATCAAACCGGACCAGACCGGCTCAAACCAGCTCAAACCACACCAGACCGGCTCAAACAGGATTTGACCAGCTCACACCGGACCAGAGCGGCTCAAACCGGTTTTGACCTGCTCAAATCGGACTCAAACCGGCCAGACTGGCTCAAACCGCCTCAAACTGGACCACACGGTCTAAAATCGGATCAAACCGGACGAGACCGGCTCCAAAGGGATCAATCCGGACCAGACCGTCTAGACCCGCTAAATCCGGTTTTGTCCGGCTCAAACCAGACTGAAACCGATATTGACCGGCTCAAACCAGATCAAACCGGAGCAGACCGGCTCAAACCAGATCTAACCGGACCAGACCGGCTCAAACCGGTTTTGACCGGCTCAAACCGGACCAGACCGGCGCAACCGGATCACACGGGACCATACCGGCTTAAACCGGATCAAACTGGAACAGACCGCCTCAAATCAGCATTGACCAGCTCAGACCTGACCAGTCCGGCTTAAACCGGACCATACTGGCTCAAAACGGGTTTCACTGGCTTACTCAGGGGAGTGTACACGAAGGAGAGTGCTCATTTAGGGGAGTGCACACTCAGGGGAGTCCTCACTCAAGGGAGTGCACACACAGGGGAGTGCACACTCAGGGGAGCGCTCACACAGGGGAGTGGCGACTGAGGTGAGCGCTCACACATGGAAGAGCACACTCAGGGGAGCCCTCACTCAGGCGAGTCCACACTCAGGGGAGTGCACACTCAGAGTAGTCCTCACTCAGGCGAGTGCACTCTCAGGTGAGAGTACACTCAGGGGAGCGCTCACTCAGGGGAGTGCACACTCAAAGGAGCGCACACTCAGGGGAGTGCACACTCAGTGGAGTCCTCACTCAGGAGAGTGCGAACTAAGAGGAGTGCACACTCAGGGGAGTGCTCACTCAGGGGAGTTCACACTCAGGGGAGCGCACAAACAGGGGAGGGTTCATTCAGGGGAGTGCACACTCAGGGGAGTCCTCACTCAGGCGAGCGCACATTCAAGGGAGTGCCGACTCAGAGTAGTCCTTACTCAGGTGAGCGCACAGTCAGGGGAGTGCTCATTCATGGGAGTGCACACTCAGGGGAGTCATCACTCAGACGAGTAACCCCTCAGGAGAGCGCTCACTCTGGTGAGTCCTCACTCAGGCGAGTTCACACTCAGGGGAGTGTCCACTTAGAGTAGTCCTTACTCAGGTGTGCGCACACTCAGGGGAGTGCACGCTCAGTGGAGCGCTCACTCAGGGGAGTGCACGCTCAGTGGAGCGCTCACTCAGGGGAGTGCACACTCAGGGGAGCGCACACTCAGGGGAGTGCACACACTGGGGGGTGCACACTCAGGGGTGTCCTCACTCAGAGGAGTGCGAACTAAGAGGAGTGCACACTCAGGGGAGTGCTCACTCAGGGGAGTGCACACACAGGGGTGTCCTCACCGAGGGGAGTGCTCACTCAAGGGAGTGCACAATCAGGTGAGCCCACACTCAGGGGAGTCCTCACTCAGGAGAGTGCGAACTCGGGGATGTGCACTCTCTGGGAAGCGAACACTCAAGGGACTGCACACTCAGGGTAGTGCACACTCAAGGGAGTCCTCACTCAGGAGAGTGCGAACTCAGAGGAGTGCACACTCAGGCGAGTGCTCATTCAGGGGACTGCACACTCAGGGGAGTCATTACTCAGACGATTACCCCCTCAGGAGTGCGCTCATTCTGGGGAGTGCTCACACACGCGAGTTCACACTCAGGGGAGTGCACAGTCAGGGGTGTCCTCACCCAGGCGAGTGCACACTCAGGTTAGTGCGCTCTCAGGGGAGCGCTCACTCAGGGGAGTTCACACTCACGGTAGCGCAATCTCAAGGGAGTGCAATCTCAGGGGAGTGTAAACTTAGGGGAGAGCTGAATCAGTGGAGTGCACACTCAGGGGAGTCCAAACTCAGGCGAGTTCACAATCAGGGGAGTGCACACTCAGGGGAGTCCTCACCCAGGCGTGTGCACACTAAGGGGAGTTCGCACTCAGGGGAGCGCTCACTCAGGGCAGTGAACACACTGGGGAGAGCACACACAGTGGAGCGCAAACTCATGGGAGTGCACACACAGGGGAGTGCTCACTCAGGAGAGCACACACTCAGCGGAGTGCACGCTCAGGTGCGCATAAACTCAGGGGAGTGCACACTCAGGGGAGTCCTCACTCAAAAGAGTGCGAACTCAGGGAAGTGAAATCTCAGGGTAGCACACACTCAGGGAAGTGCACACCCAGGGGAGTCCTCACTCAGTAGAGTGCGAACTCAGAGGAGTGCACACTCAGGGGAGTGCTCATTCAGGGGAGTACACACTCAGGGTGTGCTCACTCAGACGAGCGCACACTCGGGGAGTGCACACTCAGGGAGGCACTCAGAAAGTAGAGTGCCCACTCAGGTGAGCACTCACTTAGGGAAGTGCACACTCAGGGGATCAAAAGGGACCAGACCGGCTCAAACCGGTTTTGACCGTCTCAAAGCAGAACAGACCGGCCCAACCGGATCAAATTGGCCCAGACCGGCTCACACCGGCACAAACCAGACCAGACCGGCTTAAACAGGTTTTGCCTGGCTCAAACCGAAGCAGAGAGGCTCAAAAAGGATCAAAACGGACCAGACCGGCTCTTAGACCAGCTCAAACATGTTTTGACCGGCTCAAACCGGACAAGATTGGCTCAAACCGGACTCAAACCGGAGCAGAACGGATCAAACAGGTGTTGACCGGCTCAAACCTGACTCAAACTGGACCAGACCGGCTCAAAGCGGTGTTGACCGGCTCAAACCGGACTCAATACGGACCAGACCGGCTCATACCGGTTTTGAACGGCTCAAACCTGACCATACCAGCTCAAACGAATCAAACTGGACCAGACCGGGTTAAACCGGATCACACCGGACCAGACCAGCTCAAACTGGTTTTGACCGGCTCAAATCGGATGAGAGCAACACAAACCGAAGTTGACCAGCTTAAACCAGACTCAAACAGGACCACACCGGCTCAAACCGGTTTTGACCGGCTCAAACCCGACCAGACCGGCTGAAACTGGACGATTCCGCCTGAAACCGGTTTTAACCGACTCAAGCCCGTCCAGACCGGCTAAAACCGGACCAGACTGGCTCAAGCCGCTTTTGACCGGCTCAAAGCGCACTAGACCGGCTCTCACCGGTTATGACCAGCTCAAACCGCACTCAAACCGGACCAGACCCTCTCAAACTGTTGTTGTCCGGCTCAAACTGGACTCAAACCGGACCAGACCGACTCAAACTGGTTTTGACAGGCTCAAACCGGACTAAAACCGGACCAGACCGCTTCAAAACCGTTTTGACCGGCTCAAACCCGACCAGATCGGATGAAGCTGGACGAGACCGGCTCAAACCGCTTTGGACCGGCTCAAACCAGTTTTCACCGGCTCAAACTCGACCAGACCGGCTGAATTGGGATGAGACCGCCTCAAACCGGTTTTGACCAGCTCAAACCTGACCAGACCGTCTGAAACCGGAGCAGATAGGCTCAAACCGGTTTTGACCGGCGCAAATCCTACCAGACCGGCTAAAACCGGACCAGACCCGTCCAAACCGGACTCAAACCGGAATAGACCGGCTCAAAGCGGTTTTGACCGGCTCAAATCGGACCAGAGTAGCACAAACCGGTTTTGACCGGCTCAAACCAGACTCAAGCAGGACCAGACCGGCTCAAACCGGTTTTCACCTGCTCAAACCCGACCAGACCGGCTGAAACTGGACGAGATTGGCGGAAACCGGTTTGGACCGAGTCAACCCCAACCAGACCGTCTAAAACCGGACCCGACGGTCTCAGACCAGTTTTGACCGGCTCAAACTGAACCAGACTGCCTCAACTGGATCAAACCGGACCAGACCGGCTTAAACTGGATCAAACCAGACCGGACCGGCTCTTAGACCATCTCAAACCGGTTTTGATCCGCTCAATACGGACCAGATTGGCTCAAACCGGTTTTGACCAGCTCAAACCGGACCAGACCGTCTGAAACGGGACTCCAACCAGACCAGATTGGCTCAAACCGGTGTTGACCGGCTCAAACCGGACTCAAATCGGACCAGACAGGCTCAAACCAGTGTTGTCCGGCTCGAACCAGACTCAAACCCGACCAGAACGTCCCAAACCGGACCAGACAGGCTCAAACCAGATCAACACGGACCAGAACGTCTCAAACCGGACCAGACAGGCTCAAACCAGATCAAAACGCACCAGAACGTCTCAAACCGAGGACCAGACAGGCTCAAACCGGATCAAAACGGACCACACTGGCTCAAACCGATTTGGACCAGCTGAAATCGGACCAGAACGGCTCAAATCGGATCAAAATAAACCAGACAGGCTCAAACAGGCTCAAACCGGACCAGACCAGCTAAAACCGGAATTAAACCGGACCAAACCAGCTGAAAACGGTTTTGACCGGCTCAAATCGGACCAGACCCCATCAAACTGGATCAAACCGGACCAGACCGGCTCAAACCGGTTTTGACCAGCTCACAAAAGCCCAGACCGGCTCTACCGGATCAAACCGGACCTGACCGGCTTTAATCGGATCAAACTGGACCAGACCGGCTCAAACCGCGGTTGACCGGCTCAAACCCGACCAGACTGGCTTAAACCAGACCAGACCGGCTCAAACAGGGTTTGACCGGCTCAAACTGGACTCAAACGGGACCAGAACGGCTCAAACCTGGTTAGACTGGCTCAACCTGGTCCAGACCAGATCAAACCGAATCAAACCGTAGCAAACAGGCTCTTAGACCGGCTCAAACCGGACCAGACCAGCTCCAATCTGTTTTGACCGGCTCAAATAGGACTCAAACTGGACCAGACCGGCACAAACTGCTGTTGACCGGCTCAAACCTGTCTCAAACAGGACCAGACCGGCTCACACTGGTGTTGATTGGCTCGAACCAGACTCAAACCGGACCAGAACGACTCAAACCGGACCAGAGAGGCTCAAACCGGATCAAAACGGACCAGACCATCTCCAACCGGTTTTGACCAGCTAAAACTGGACCAGACTGGCTCAAACAAGGCCAGACGGTCTCAAATCGGATCAAACCAGTCCAGACAGGCTCAAACAGGCTCAAACCGGACCAGACATGCTCAAACAGGATTCAAACCGGACCAGACCGTCTTTAACCGGATCAAACCAGACCAGACTGGCTCAAGCCAGGGTTGACCAGCTCAAACCCGACCAGACTGGCTTAAACCGAACCAGACTGGCTCAAACAGTGTTTGACCGGCTCAAACCGGGCTCAACCCAGACCAGAACGGCTCAAACCGGGTGAGACTGGCTCAAACCTCACTAGACGGGCTCAAACCGAATCCAACCGGACAAGACCGACCCTTAGATCGGCTTAAACCGGACCAGACTGGCTCCAACCAGTTTTCACCGGCTCAAATAGGACTTACACTGGACTAGACCGCCTCAAACCGGTGTTGACTGGCTCAAACCGGACTCAAACCGAACCAGACCTGTTCAAACCGGTGTTGACAGACTCGAACCAGACTAAAACCGGACCAGAACGGCTCAAACCGGACCAGACTCAAACTGGACCTGACACAAACTGGACCAGAACGGCTCAAACCGGTTTTGACCAGCTCATACCGGACTCAATCAAGACCAGACCGGCTCAAACCGGTTTTGAACGGCTCAAACCAGACCAGACCGGCTCAACCGAATCAAACCAGACCAGACCGGTTCAAACCTGATCAAACTGGACCAGACCGGCTCAAACCGGTTTTGACCGGCTCAAATCAGAACAGAGCAGCACAAACCGAATTTGACCAGCTCAAACCAGACTCAAACAGGACCACACCGGCTCAAACCGGTTTTGACCAGCTGAAACCCAATCAGACCGGCTGAAACTGGACGAGACCACCTCAAACCGGTTTTGACTGACTCAAACCCGTCCAGACCGGATAAAACCGGACGAGACCGGATCAAACCGGTTTTGACTGGCTCAAAGCGGACTAGACCGGCTCTAACCGGTTATGACCAGCTCAAACCACACTCAAACCGGACCAGACCGTCTCAAACTGGTGTTGTCCGGCTCAAACCGGACTCAAACAGGACCAGACCGTCTCAAACCCGTTTTGACCGGCTCAAACCAGACCAGACCGGCTGAAACTGGACGAGACCGGCTCAAACCGGTTGGGACCGGCTCAAACCAGACCAGAGAGGCTCAACCAGATCAAAGCGGACCAGACCGTCTCAAACCGGATCAAACTGGACCAGAACCGCTCAAACCGGATCAAACGGGACCAGACCGGCTCAAACCAGTTTTGACCGGCTCAAACCGGACTCAAACCAGTCCCGACTGGCACAAACCGATTTTGACCTGCTCAAACCCGACCAGACCGTCTGAAACTGGACCAGACAGGCTCAACTCCCTTTTGACCGGCTCAAACCCTACCAGACCGGCTAAAATCGGACCAGACCCGTTCAAACCGGACTCAAACCGGAATATACCGGCTCAAACCGGTTTTGACCGGCTCAAATCGGACCAGAGCAGCACAAACCGATTTTGAACGGCTCAAAGCAGACTCAAGCAAGACCAGACAGGCTCAAACCGGTTTTCACCTGCTCAAACCCGACCAGAACGGCTGAAACCGGACGAAACTGGCTGAAACCGGTTTTGAACTGGTCAACCCCGACCAGACTGGCTAAAACCGGACCAGACTGGCTCAGACCAGTTTTGACTGGCTCAAACCGAACCAGACTGGCTCAACCGTATCAAACCGTACCAGACCAGCTTAAACCGGATCAAACCTGAACAGACCGGCTCTTAGACCGTCTCAAACCGGTTTTGATCCGCTCAATATGGACCAGAACGGCTCACACCGGTTTGACCGGCTCAATCCGGACCAGACCGTCTCAAACGGGACTCCAACCAGACCAGATCAGCTCAAACTGGTGTTGACCTTCTCAAACCGGACCAGACGGGCTCAAACCGGTGTTGTCCGGCTCGAACCAGACTCAAACCAGAACAGAACGTCTCAAACCGGACCAGACAGGCTCAAACCGGATCAAACCGGACCAGACCGGCTCAAACCAGTTTTGACCAGCTCACAAAAGCCCAGACCGGCTCTACTGGATCAAACAGGAACCAGACCGGCTTTAATGGGATCAAACCGGACCAGACCGGCTCAAACCGGGGTTGACCGGCTCAAACCTGACCACACTGGCTTAAACTGGACCGGACTGGCTCAAACAGGGTTTGACCGGCTCAAAATGGACTCAAACGGGACCAAAACGGCTCAAACCGGGTTAGACTGGCTCAAACCGGACCAGACCGGCTCAAACCGAATCAAACCGTACCAGACCGGCTTGTAGACCGGCTCAAACTGGACCAGACCGGCTCCAACCGGTTTTGACCGGCTCAAATCGGACTCAAACCGGACCAGACCGGCTCAAACTGGTGTTGACCGGCTCAAAACTGACTCAAACCGGACCAGACCAGCTCAAACCGGGCCAGACCGTCTCAAATCGGATCAAAACGGACCAAACAGGCTCAAACAGGCTCAAACCGGACCAGACCAGCTCAAACCGGACCAGAGCGGCTCAAACCGTTTTGACCGGCTCAAATTGGACTCAAACCGGACCAGACTGGCTCAAACCGGCTCAAACTGGACCACACGGACTAAAATCGGATCAAACCTGACGAGACCAGCTCCAAAGAGATCAATCCGGACCAGACCGTCTAGACGCGCTATATCCGGGTTTTTCCGGCTCAAACCGGACTCAAACCGATATTGACCAGCTCAAAGCAGAACAAACCGGAGCAGACCGGCTCAAACCGGGTCAAACCGGACCATACCGGCTCAAACCGGTTTTGACCGTCTCAAACCGGACCAGACCGGCTCAACCGGATCACACCGGACCATACCGGCTTAAACCGGATCAAACTGGAACAGACCGCCTCAAACCGGCGTTGACCAGCTCAGACCCGACCAGTCCGGCTTAAACCGGACCAGACTGGCTCAAAACGGGTTTCACTGGCTTACTCAGGGGAGTGTACACGAAGGAGAGTGCTCATTTAGGGGAGTGCACACTCAGGGGAGTCCTCACTCAAGGGAGTGCACACTCAGGGGAGTGCACACTCAGGGGAGCGCTCACACAGGGGAGTGGCCACTGAGGTGAGCGCTCACACATGGAAGAGCACACTCAGGGGAGCCCTCACTCAGGCGAGTCCACACTCAGGGGAGTGCACACTCAGAGTAGTCCTCACTCATGCGAGTGCACTCACAGGTGAGAGCACACTCAGGGGAGCGCTCACTCGGGGGAGTGCACACTCAAAGGAGCGCACAGTCAGGGGAGTGCACACTCAGTGGAGTCCTCACTCAGAGAGCGCGAACTAAGAGGAGTGCACATTCAGGGGAGTGCTCACTCAGGGGAGTGCACACTCAGGGGAGTCCTCCCTCAGGAGAGTGCACACTCAGGGGAGTGCACACTCAGGGGAGTGCTCACTCAGGGGAGTGCACACACTGGGGAGCACACACTCAGGTGAGCGCACAAACAGGGGAGGGTTCACACAGGGGAGTGCAGACTCAGGGGAGTCCTCACTCAGGCGAGCGCACATTCAGGGGAGTGCCGACTCAGAGTAGTCCTTACTCAGGTGAGCGCACACTCAGGGGAGTGCACACTCAGGGGAGCGCTCACTCAGGGGAGTGCTCATTCAGGGGAGTGCACACTCAGGGGAGTCATCACTCAGACGAGTAACCCCTCAGGAGAGCGCTCAGTCTGGTGAGTCCTCACTCAGGCGAGTTCACACTCAGGGGAGTGTCCACTTAGAGTAGTCCTTACTCAGGTGAGCGCACACTCAGGGGAGTGCACCCTCAGCGGAGCGCTCACTCAGGGGAGTGCACACTCAAGGTAGCGCACACTCAGGGGAGTGCACACACTGGGGGGTGCACACTCAGAGGAGTCCTCACTCAGAGGAGTGAGAACTAAGAGGAGTGCACACTCAGGGGAGTGCTCACTCAGGGGAGTGCAAACAAAGGGGTGTCCTCACCGAGGGGAGTGCTCACTCAAGGGAGTGCACAATCAGGTGAGCCCACACTCAGGAGAGTGCTCACTCAGGGGAGTCCTCACTCAGGAGAGTGTGAACTCGGGAAAGTGCACTCCCTGGGAAGCAAACACTCAAGGGACTGCACACTCAGGGTAGTGCACACTCAAGGGAGTCCTCACTCAGGAGAGTGCGAACTCAGAGGAGTGCACACTCAGGGGAGTGCTCATTCAGGGGAGTGCACACTCAGGGGAGTCTTCACTCAGAGGAGTACCCCCTCAGTAGAGGGCTCACTCTGGGGAGTCCTCACACAGGCAAGTTCACACTCAGGGGAGTGCACACTCAGGGGTGTCCTCACCCAGGCGAGTGCACACACATTTTAGTGCGCTCTCAGGGGAGCGCTCACTCAGGGGAGTTCACACTCAGGGTAGCGCAATCTCAAGGGAGCGCAAACTCAGGGGAGTGTAAACTTAGGGGAGTCCTCACTCAGGTGAGTGCACACTCAGGGGAGTTCGCACTCAGGGGAGCGCTCACTCAGGGCAGCGAACACACTGGGGAGAGCACACACAGTGGAGCGCACACTCATGGGATTGCACACACAGGGGAGTGCTCACTCAGGAGAGCGCACACTCAGCGGAGTGCATGCTCAGGTGAGCATACACTCAGGGGAGTGCACACTCAGGGGAGTCCTCATTCAAAAGAGTGTGAACTCGCCGGGCGCGGTGGCTCAAACCTGTAATCCCAGCACTTTGGGATTCCGAGACGGGCGGATCACGAGGTCAGGAGATCGAGACCATCCTGGCAAACACGGTGAAACCCCGTCTCCACTATAAAATACAAAAAATTATCTGGGCGAAGTGGTGTGCGCCTGTAGTCCCAGCTACGCGGGAGGCTGAGCCAGGAGAATGGCATGAACCCGGGAGGCGGAGCTTGCAGTGAGCTGAGATCCGGCCACTGCACTCCAGCCTGGGCGACAGAGCGAGACTCCGTCTCGGAAAAAAAAAAAAAATAGTGCGAACTCAGGGGAGCGAAATATCAGGGTAGCACACACTCAGGGGAGTGCACACCCAGGGGAGTCCTCACTCAGGAGAGTGCAAACTCAGAGGAGTGCACACTCAGGTTAGTGCTCATTCAGGGGAGTACACACTCAGGGGAGTGCTCACTCAGACGAGTGTACACTCAGGGGAGTGCACACTCAGGGAGGCGCTCACAAAGTGGAGTGCCCACTCAGGTGAGCGCTCACTCAGGGGAGTGCACACTCAGGGGATCAAAACGGACCAGACCGGCTCAAACCGGTTTTGACCGTCTCAAACCGGACCAGAACGGCTCAACCGGATCACACCGGACCATACCGGCTTAAACCGGATCAAACTGGAACAGACCGCCTCAAACCGGCGTTGACCAGCTCAGACCCGACCAGTCCGGCTTAAACCGGACCAGACTGGCTCAAAACGGGTTTCACTGGCTTACTCAGGGGAGTGTACACGAAGGAGAGTGCTCATTTAGGGGAGTGCACACTCAGGGGAGTCCTCACTCAAGGGAGTGCACACTCAGGGGAGTGCACACTCAGGGGAGCGCTCACACAGGGGAGTGGCCACTGAGGTGAGCGCTCACACATGGAAGAGCACACTCAGGGGAGCCCTCACTCAGGCGAGTCCACACTCAGGGGAGTGCACACTCAGAGTAGTCCTCACTCATGCGAGTGCACTCACAGGTGAGAGCACACTCAGGGGAGCGCTCACTCGGGGGAGTGCACACTCAAAGGAGCGCACAGTCAGGGGAGTGCACACTCAGTGGAGTCCTCACTCAGAGAGCGCGAACTAAGAGGAGTGCACATTCAGGGGAGTGCTCACTCAGGGGAGTGCACACTCAGGGGAGTCCTCCCTCAGGAGAGTGCACACTCAGGGGAGTGCACACTCAGGGGAGTGCTCACTCAGGGGAGTGCACACACTGGGGAGCACACACTCAGGTGAGCGCACAAACAGGGGAGGGTTCACACAGGGGAGTGCAGACTCAGGGGAGTCCTCACTCAGGCGAGCGCACATTCAGGGGAGTGCCGACTCAGAGTAGTCCTTACTCAGGTGAGCGCACACTCAGGGGAGTGCACACTCAGGGGAGCGCTCACTCAGGGGAGTGCTCATTCAGGGGAGTGCACACTCAGGGGAGTCATCACTCAGACGAGTAACCCCTCAGGAGAGCGCTCAGTCTGGTGAGTCCTCACTCAGGCGAGTTCACACTCAGGGGAGTGTCCACTTAGAGTAGTCCTTACTCAGGTGAGCGCACACTCAGGGGAGTGCACCCTCAGCGGAGCGCTCACTCAGGGGAGTGCACACTCAAGGTAGCGCACACTCAGGGGAGTGCACACACTGGGGGGTGCACACTCAGAGGAGTCCTCACTCAGAGGAGTGAGAACTAAGAGGAGTGCACACTCAGGGGAGTGCTCACTCAGGGGAGTGCAAACAAAGGGGTGTCCTCACCGAGGGGAGTGCTCACTCAAGGGAGTGCACAATCAGGTGAGCCCACACTCAGGAGAGTGCTCACTCAGGGGAGTCCTCACTCAGGAGAGTGTGAACTCGGGAAAGTGCACTCCCTGGGAAGCAAACACTCAAGGGACTGCACACTCAGGGTAGTGCACACTCAAGGGAGTCCTCACTCAGGAGAGTGCGAACTCAGAGGAGTGCACACTCAGGGGAGTGCTCATTCAGGGGAGTGCACACTCAGGGGAGTCTTCACTCAGAGGAGTACCCCCTCAGTAGAGGGCTCACTCTGGGGAGTCCTCACACAGGCAAGTTCACACTCAGGGGAGTGCACACTCAGGGGTGTCCTCACCCAGGCGAGTGCACACACATTTTAGTGCGCTCTCAGGGGAGCGCTCACTCAGGGGAGTTCACACTCAGGGTAGCGCAATCTCAAGGGAGCGCAAACTCAGGGGAGTGTAAACTTAGGGGAGTCCTCACTCAGGTGAGTGCACACTCAGGGGAGTTCGCACTCAGGGGAGCGCTCACTCAGGGCAGCGAACACACTGGGGAGAGCACACACAGTGGAGCGCACACTCATGGGATTGCACACACAGGGGAGTGCTCACTCAGGAGAGCGCACACTCAGCGGAGTGCATGCTCAGGTGAGCATACACTCAGGGGAGTGCACACTCAGGGGAGTCCTCATTCAAAAGAGTGTGAACTCGCCGGGCGCGGTGGCTCAAACCTGTAATCCCAGCACTTTGGGATTCCGAGACGGGCGGATCACGAGGTCAGGAGATCGAGACCATCCTGGCAAACACGGTGAAACCCCGTCTCCACTATAAAATACAAAAAATTATCTGGGCGAAGTGGTGTGCGCCTGTAGTCCCAGCTACGCGGGAGGCTGAGCCAGGAGAATGGCATGAACCCGGGAGGCGGAGCTTGCAGTGAGCTGAGATCCGGCCACTGCACTCCAGCCTGGGCGACAGAGCGAGACTCCGTCTCGGAAAAAAAAAAAAAATAGTGCGAACTCAGGGGAGCGAAATATCAGGGTAGCACACACTCAGGGGAGTGCACACCCAGGGGAGTCCTCACTCAGGAGAGTGCAAACTCAGAGGAGTGCACACTCAGGTTAGTGCTCATTCAGGGGAGTACACACTCAGGGGAGTGCTCACTCAGACGAGTGTACACTCAGGGGAGTGCACACTCAGGGAGGCGCTCACAAAGTGGAGTGCCCACTCAGGTGAGCGCTCACTCAGGGGAGTGCACACTCAGGGGATCAAAACGGACCAGACCGGCTCAAACCGGTTTTGACCGTCTCAAACCGGACCAGAACGGCTCAACCGGATCACACCGGACCATACCGGCTTAAACCGGATCAAACTGGAACAGACCGCCTTAAACCGGCGTTGACCAGCTCAGACCCGACCAGTCCGGCTTAAACCGGACCAGACTGGCTCAAAACGGGTTTCACTGGCTTACTCAGGGGAGTGTACACGAAGGAGAGTGCTCATTTAGGGGAGTGCACACTCAGGGGAGTCCTCACTCAAGGGAGTGCACACTCAGGGGAGTGCACACTCAGGGGAGCGCTCACACAGGGGAGTGGCCACTGAGGTGAGCGCTCACACATGGAAGAGCACACTCAGGGGAGCCCTCACTCAGGCGAGTCCACACTCAGGGGAGTGCACACTCAGAGTAGTCCTCACTCATGCGAGTGCACTCACAGGTGAGAGCACACTCAGGGGAGCGCTCACTCGGGGGAGTGCACACTCAAAGGAGCGCACAGTCAGGGGAGTGCACACTCAGTGGAGTCCTCACTCAGAGAGCGCGAACTAAGAGGAGTGCACATTCAGGGGAGTGCTCACTCAGGGGAGTGCACACTCAGGGGAGTCCTCCCTCAGGAGAGTGCACACTCAGGGGAGTGCACACTCAGGGGAGTGCTCACTCAGGGGAGTGCACACACTGGGGAGCACACACTCAGGTGAGCGCACAAACAGGGGAGGGTTCACACAGGGGAGTGCAGACTCAGGGGAGTCCTCACTCAGGCGAGCGCACATTCAGGGGAGTGCCGACTCAGAGTAGTCCTTACTCAGGTGAGCGCACACTCAGGGGAGTGCACACTCAGGGGAGCGCTCACTCAGGGGAGTGCTCATTCAGGGGAGTGCACACTCAGGGGAGTCATCACTCAGACGAGTAACCCCTCAGGAGAGCGCTCAGTCTGGTGAGTCCTCACTCAGGCGAGTTCACACTCAGGGGAGTGTCCACTTAGAGTAGTCCTTACTCAGGTGAGCGCACACTCAGGGGAGTGCACCCTCAGCGGAGCGCTCACTCAGGGGAGTGCACACTCAAGGTAGCGCACACTCAGGGGAGTGCACACACTGGGGGGTGCACACTCAGAGGAGTCCTCACTCAGAGGAGTGAGAACTAAGAGGAGTGCACACTCAGGGGAGTGCTCACTCAGGGGAGTGCAAACAAAGGGGTGTCCTCACCGAGGGGAGTGCTCACTCAAGGGAGTGCACAATCAGGTGAGCCCACACTCAGGAGAGTGCTCACTCAGGGGAGTCCTCACTCAGGAGAGTGTGAACTCGGGAAAGTGCACTCCCTGGGAAGCAAACACTCAAGGGACTGCACACTCAGGGTAGTGCACACTCAAGGGAGTCCTCACTCAGGAGAGTGCGAACTCAGAGGAGTGCACACTCAGGGGAGTGCTCATTCAGGGGAGTGCACACTCAGGGGAGTCTTCACTCAGAGGAGTACCCCCTCAGTAGAGGGCTCACTCTGGGGAGTCCTCACACAGGCAAGTTCACACTCAGGGGAGTGCACACTCAGGGGTGTCCTCACCCAGGCGAGTGCACACACATTTTAGTGCGCTCTCAGGGGAGCGCTCACTCAGGGGAGTTCACACTCAGGGTAGCGCAATCTCAAGGGAGCGCAAACTCAGGGGAGTTTAAACTTAGGGGAGTCCTCACTCAGGTGAGTGCACACTCAGGGGAGTTCGCACTCAGGGGAGCGCTCACTCAGGGCAGCGAACACACTGGGGAGAGCACACACAGTGGAGCGCACACTCATGGGAGTGCACACACAGGGGAGTGCTCACTCAGGAGAGCGCACACTCAGCGGAGTGCACGCTCAGGTGAGCATACACTCAGGGGAGTGCACACTCAGGGGAGTCCTCATTCAAAAGAGTGTGAACTCGCCGGGCGCGGTGGCTCAAACCTGTAATCCCAGCACTTTGGGATTCCGAGACGGGCGGATCACGAGGTCAGGAGATCGAGACCATCCTGGCAAACACGGTGAAACCCCGTCTCCACTATAAAATACAAAAAATTATCTGGGCGAAGTGGTGTGCGCCTGTAGTCCCAGCTACGCGGGAGGCTGAGCCAGGAGAATGGCATGAACCCGGGAGGCGGAGCTTGCAGTGAGCTGAGATCCGGCCACTGCACTCCAGCCTGGGCGACAGAGCGAGACTCCGTCTCGGAAAAAAAAAAAAAAATAGTGCGAACTCAGGGGAGCGAAATATCAGGGTAGCACACACTCAGGGGAGTGCACACCCAGGGGAGTCCTCACTCAGGAGAGTGCAAACTCAGAGGAGTGCACACTCAGGTTAGTGCTCATTCAGGGGAGTACACACTCAGGGGAGTGCACACTCAGGGAGGCGCTCACAAAGTGGAGTGCCCACTCAGGTGAGCGCTCACTCAGGGGAGTGCACACTCAGGGAGGCGCTCACAAAGTGGAGTGCCCACTCAGGTGAGCGCTCACTCAGGGGAGTGCACACTCAGGGGATCAAAACGGACCAGACCGGCTCAAACCGGTTTTGACCGGCTCAAACCAGAAGAGACCGGCCCATCCGGATCAAATCGGACCAGACCGGCTCACACCGGCACAAACCAGACCAGACCAGCTTAAACAGGGTTTGACTGGCTCAAACCGAAGCAGAGAGGCTCAAACAGGATCAAAACGGACCAGACCGGCTCTTAGACCAGCTCGAATATGTTTTGACCGGCTCAAACTGGACAAGATGGGCTCAAACCGGACTCAAACCGAAGCAGAACGGATCAAACTGGTGTTGACCGGCACAAACCTGACTCAAACTGGACCAGACCGGCTCAAAGCGGTGTTGACCGGCTCAAACCGGACTCAATCCGGACCAGACCGGCTCATACCAGTTTTGAACGGCTCAAACCAGACCATACTAGCTCAAACGAATCAAACTAGACCAGACCGGGTTAAGCCGGATCAAACCGGACCAGACCACCTCAAACTGGTTTTTGACCAGCTCAAATCGGACGAGAGCAACACAAACCGTATTTGACCAGCTTAAACCCGACTCAAACAGGACCACACCGGCTCAAACCGGTTTTGACCGGCTGAAACCCGAACAGACCGGCTGAAACTGGACGTGACCGCCTCAAACCGGTTTTGACCGACTCAAACCCGTCCAGACCGGCTAAAACCAGACCAGACTGGCTCAAACCGGTTTTGACCGGCTCAAAGCGGACTAGACCGGCTCTAACCGGTTATGACTGGCTCAAACCGCACTCAAACCGGACCAGACCATCTCCAACTGTTGTTGTCCGGCTCAAATCGGACTCAAACCGGACCAGACCGACTCAAACCGGTTTTGACAGGCTCAAACTGGAGTCACACCGGACCAGACCGCTTCAAACCCGTTTTGACCGGCTCAAACCCGACCAGACCGGATGAAGCTGGACGAGACCGGCTCAAACCGCTTTGGACCGGCTCAAACCAGACAAGACTGGCTCAAACAGATCAAAGCGGAACAGACCGGCTCAAACCGGATCAAACTGGACCAGAACCACTGAAACTGGATCAAACCAGACCAGACGGGCTCAAACCAGTTTTCACCAGCTCAAACTCGACCAGACCGGCTGAATTGGGATGAGACCGCCTCAAACCGGTTTTGACCGGCTCAAACCCGACCAGACTGTCTGAAACCGGACCAGACAGGCTCAAACCGGTTTTGACCGGCTCAAACCCTACCAGACCGTCTAAAACTGGACCAGACCCGTTCAAACCGGACTCAAACTGGAATAGACCGGCTCAAACCGATTTTGACCGGCTCAAATCGGACCAGAGTAGCACAAACCGGTTTTGACCGGCTCAAACCAGACTCAAGCAGGACCAGACCGGCTCAAACCGGTTTTCACCTGCTCAAACCCGACCAGACCGGCTGAAACCGGACGAGACTGGCGGAAACCGGTTTGGACCGAGTCAACCCCAACCAGACCGTCTAAAACCGGACCAGGCTGTCTCAGACCAGTTTTGACCGGCTCAAACTGAACCAGACTGGCTCAACAGGACCAAACCGGACCAGACCGGCTTAAACCGGATCAAACCAGACCTCACCGGCCCTTAGACCGTCTCAAAACGGTTTTGATCCGCTCAGTACGGACCAGAACGGCTCAAACTTGTTTGACCGGGTCAAACCTGACCAGACCGTCTGAAACGGGACTCCAGCCCGACCAGATCGGCTGAAACCGGTTTTGACCAGCTCACAAAAGCCCAGACCGGCTCTACCGGATCAAACCAGGCCTGACCAGCTTTAATCGGATCAAACTGGACCAGACCGGCTCAAACTGGGGTTGACCGGCTCAAACCCGACCAGACTGGCTTAAACCAGACCAGACTGGCTCAATCAGGGTTTGACTGGCTCAAACTGGACTCAAACGGGACCAGAACGGCTCAAACCGGGTTAGACTGGCTCAAACTGGTCCAGACCGGATCAAAGCCATTCAAACCGTAGCAGACCGGCTCTTAGACCAGCTCAAACCGGACCAGACCGGCTCCAATCGGTTTTGACCGGCTCAAATCGGACTCAAACCGGACCAGACCCTCTCAAACTGTTGTTTTCCGGCTCAAACCGGACTCAAACCAGACCAGACCGACTCAAACCGGTTTTGACGGGCTCAAACTGGACTCAAACCGGACCAGACCGCTTCAAAACCGTTTTGACCGGTTCAAACCCGACCAGACAGGATGAAGCTGGACGAGACCGGCCCAAACCGCTTTGGACCGGCTCAAACCAGTTTTCACCGGCTCAAACTCGACCAGACCGGCTGAATTGGGATGAGACCGCCTCAAACCGGTTTTGACCGGCTCAAACCAGACCAGACCGTCTGAAACCGGACCAGACAGGCTCAAACCGGTTTTGACCGGCTCAAACCCTACCAGACCGGCTAAAACCGGACCAGACCCGTCCAAACCGGACTCAAACCGGAATAGACCGGCTCAAAGCGGTTTTGACCGGCTCAAATCGGACCAGAGTAGCACAAACCGGTTTTGACCGGCTCAAACCAGACTCAAGCAGGACCAGACCGGCTCAAACCGGTTTTCACCTGCTCAAACCCGACCAGACCGGCTGAAACTGGACGAGACTGGAGGAAACCGGTTTGGACCGGGTCAACCCCAACCAGACCGTCTAAAACCGGACCAGACTGTCTCAGACCAGTTTTGACCGTCTCAAACTGAACCAGACTGGCTCAACTGGATCAAACCGGACCAGACTGGAATACACCGGATCAAACCAGACCGGACCGGCTCCTAGACCATCTCAAACCGGTTTTGATCCGCTCAATACGGACCAGAACGGCTCAAACCGGTTTTGACCGGCTCAAACCGGACCAGACCGTCTGAAACGGGAATCCAACCAGACCAGATTGGCACAAACCTGTGTTGACCGGCTCAAACCGGACTCAAACCGAACCAGACAGGCTCAAACCGGTGTTGTCCGGCTCGAACCAGACTCAAACCGGACCAGAACGTCTCAAACCGGACCAGACAGGCTCAAACCGGATCAAAACGGACCAGAACGTCTCAAACCGGACCAGACAGGCTCAAACCGGATCAAAACGGACCAGAACGTCTCAAACCGGACCTGACCGGCTTTAATCGGATCAAACTGGACCAGACCGGCTCAAACCGCGGTTGACCGGCTCAAACCCGACCAGACTGGCTTAAACCAGACCAGACTGGCTCAAACAGGGTTTGACCGGCTCAAACTGGACTCAAACGGGACCAGAACGGCTCAAACCGCGTTAGACTGGCTCAAACTGGTCCAGACTGGATCAAACCGAATCAAACCGTAGCAGACAGGCTCTTAGACTGGCTCAAACCGGACCAGACCAGCTCCAATCGGTTGTGACCGGCTCAAATCGGACTCAAACTGGACCAGACCGGCACAAACTGGTGTTGACTGGCTCAAACCTGTCTCAAACAGGACCAGACCGGCTCACACAGGTGTTGATTGGCTCGAACCAGACTCAAACCGGACCAGAACGACTCAAACCGGACCAGACAGGCTCAAACCGGATCAAAACGGACCAGACCATCTCCAACCGGTTTTGACCAGCTTAAACCGGACCAGACCGGCTCAAACCGGGCAGACCGTCTCAAATCGGATCAAACCAGACCAGACAGGCTCAAACAGGCTCAAACCGGACCAGACCTGCTCAAACCGGATTCAAACCGGACCAGACCGGCTTTAACCGGATCAAACCGGACCAGACTGGCTCAAACCAGGGTTGACCAGCTCAAACTCGACCAGACTGGCTTAAACCGAACCAGACTGGCTCAAACAGGGTTTGACAGGCTCAAACCGGGCTCAACCCGGACCAGAACGGCTCAAACGGGGTGAGACTGGCTCAAACCTCACCAGACCAGCTCAAACCGAATCAAACCGGACCAGACCGGTTCAAAACCTGATCAAACTGGACCAGACCGGCTCAAACCGGTTTTGACCGGCTCAAATCGGAACAGAGCAGCACAAACCGAATTTGACCAGCTCAAACCAGACTCAAACAGGACCACACCAGCTCAAACCGGTTTGACCGGCTCAAACCCAATCAGACCGGCTGAAACTGGACGAGACCGCCTCAAACCGGTTTTGACGGACTCAAACCTGTCCAGACCGGATAAAACCGGATCAGACCGGATCAAACCGGTTTTGACTGGCTCAAAGCGGACTAGACCGGCTCTAACCGGGTATGACCGGCTCAAACTGCACTCAAACCGGACCAGACCGTCTCAAACTGGTGTTGTCCGGCTCAAACCGGACTCAAACAGGACCAGACCGTCTCAAACCCGTTTTGACCAGCTCAAAACAGACCAGACCGGCTGAAACCGGACGAGACCGGCTCAAACCGGTTGGGACTGGCTCAAACCAGACCAGACTGGCTCAACCAGATCAAAGCGGACCAGACCGTCACAAACCGGGTCAAACTGGACCAGAACCGCTCAAACCGGATCAAACGGGACCAGACCGGCTCAAACCAGTTTTGACCGGCTCAAACCGGACTCAAACCGGACCCGACTGGCACAAACCGATTTTGACCGGCTCAAACCCGACCAGACCGTCTGAAACTGGACCAGACAGGCTCAACTCCCTTTTGACCAGCTCAAACCCTACCAGACCGGCTAAAACCGGACCAGACCCGTTCAAACCGGACTCAAACCGGAATAGACCGGCTCAAACAGTTTTGACCGGCTCAAATCGGACCAGAGCAGCACAAACCGATTTTGACCGGCTCAAAGCAGACTCAAGCATGACCAGACCGGCTCAAACCGGTTTTCACCTGCTCAAACCCGACCAGACCGGCTGAAACCGGACGAGACCGGCTGAAACCGGTTTTGAACGGGTCAACCCCGACCAGACTGGCTAAAACCGGACCAGACTGGCTCAGACCAGTTTTGACCGGCTCAAACCGAACGAGACTGGCTCAACCATATCAAACCGTACCAGACCAGCTTAAACCGGATCAAACCTGAACAGACCGGCTCTTAGACCGTCTCAAACCGGTTTTGATCCGCTCAATATGGACCAGAACGGCTCAAACCGGCTTTGACCGGCTCAAACCGGATCAGACCGTCTCAAACGGGACTCCAACCAGACCAGATCAGCTCAAACTGGTGTTGACCGGCTCAAACCGGACCAGATGGGCTCAAACCGGTGTTGTTCGGCTCGAACCAGGCTCAAACCGGACCAGAATGTCTCAAACCGGACCAGACAGGCTCAAACCGGATCAAACCGGACCAGACCGGCTCAAACCAGTTTTGACCAGCTCACAAAAGCCCAGACCGGCTCTACTGGATCAAACAGGAACCAGACCGGCTTTAATGGGATCAAACCGGACCAGACCGGCTCAAACCAGGGTTGACCGGCTCAAACCTGACCAGACTGGCTTAAACCGGACTGGACTGGCTCAAACAGGGTTTGACCGGCTCAAACTGGACTCAAACGGGACCAGAACGGCTCAAACCGGTTTAGACTGGCTCAAACCAGACCAGACCGGCTCAAACCGAATCAAACCGTACCAGACCGGCTCGTAGACAAGCTCAAACCGGACCAGACCGGCTCCTACCGGTTTTGACCGGCTCAAATCGGACTCAAACCGGACCAGACCGGCTCAAACTGGTGTTGACCGGCTCAAACCTGACTCAAACCGGACCAGACCGGCTCAAACCAGCGTTGACCAGCTCAGACCCGACCAGTCCGGCTTAAACCGGACCAGACTGGCTCAAAACGGGTTTCACTGGCTTACTCAGGGGAGTGGACATGAAGGAGAGTGCTCATTTAGGGGAAGTGCACACTCAGGGGAGTCCTCACTCAAGGGAGTGCACACACAGGGGAGTGCACACTCAGGGGAGCGTTCACACAGGGGAGTGGCCACTGAGGTGAGCGCTCACACATGGAAGATCACACTCAGGGGAGCCCTCACTCAGGCGAGTCCACACTCAGGGGAGTGCACACTCAGAGTAGTCCTCACTCAGGCGAGTTCACTCTCAGGTGAGAGCACACTCAGGGGAGCGCTCACTCAGGGGAGTGCACACACAAAGGGGCGCACACTCAGGGGAGTGCACACTCAGTGGAGTCCTCACTCAGCAGAGTGCGAACTAAGAGGAGTGCACACTCAGGGGAGTGCTCACTCAGGGGAGTGCACACTCAGGGGAGTCCTCCCTCAGGAGAGTGCACACTCAGGGGAGTGCTCACTCAGGGGAGTGCACACACTGGGGAGCGCACACTCAGGTGAGCGCACAAACAGGGGAGGTTTCACTCAGGGGAGTGCAGACTCAGGGGAGTCCTCACTCAGGCGAGCGCACATTCAGGGGAGTGCCGACTCAGAGTAGTCCTTACTCAGGTGAGCGCACACTCAGGGGAGTGCACACTCAGGGGAGCGCTCACTCAGGGGAGTTGTCTTTCAGGGGAGTGCACACTCAGGGGAGTCATCACTCAGACGAGTAACCCCTCAGGAGAGCGCTCACTCTGGTGAGTCCTCACTCAGGCGAGTTCACACTCAGGGGAGTGTCCACTTAGAGTAGTCCTTACTCAGGTGAGCGCACACTCAGGGGAGTGCACCCTCAGCGGAGCGCTCACTCAGGGGAGTGCACACTCAGGGGAGCGCACACTCAGGGGAGTGCACACACTGGGGTGTGCACACTCAGGGGAGTCCTCACTCAGAGGAATGAGAACTAAGAGGAGTGCACACTCAGGGTAGTGCTCACTCAGGGGAGTGCACACACAGGGGTGTCCTCACCGAGGGGAGTGCTCACTCAAGGGAGTGCACAATCAGGTGAGCCCACACTCAGGAGAGTGCACACTCAGGGGAGTCCTCACTCAGGAGAGTGCGAACTCGGGGAAGTGCACTCCCTGGGAAGCGAACACTCAAGGGACTGCACACTCAGGGTAGTGCACACTCAAGGGAGTCCTCACTCAGGAGAGTGCGAACTCAGAGGAGTGCACACTCAGGGGAGCGCTCATTCAGGGGAGTGCACACTCAGGGGAGTCATCACTCAGACGAGTACCCCCTCAAGAGAGGGCTCACTCTGGGGAGTCCTCACACAGGCGAGTTCACACTCAGGGGAGTGCACACTCAGGGGTGTCCTCACCCAGGCGAGTGCACACACATGTTAGTGCGCTCTCAGGGGAGCGCTCACTCAGGGGAGTTCACATTCAGGGTAGCGAAATCTCAAGGGAGCGCAAACTCAGGGGAGTGTAAACTTAGGGGAGAGCTCAATCAGTGGAGTGCACACTCAGGGGAGTCCAAACTCAGGCGAGTTCACAATCAGGGGAGTCCACACTCAGGGGAGTCCTCACCCAGGCGAGTTCACACTCAGGGGAGTTCGCACTCAGGGGAGCGCTCACTCAGGGCAGCGAACACACTGGGGAGAGCACACACAGTGGAGCGCACACTCATGGGAGTGCACACACAGGGGAGTGCTCACTCAGGAGTGCGCACACTCAGTGGAGTGCACGCTCAGGTGAGCATACACTCAGGGGAGTGCACACTCAGGGGAGTCCTCACTCAAAAGAGTGCGAACTCGCCGGGCGCGGTGGCTCAAGCCTGTGATCCCAGCACTTTGGGATTCCGAGACGGGCGGATCACGAGGTCAGGAGATCGAGACCATCCTGGCAAACACCCGTCTCCACTATAAAATACAAAAAACTATCCGGGCGAAGTGGTGTGCGCCTGTAGTCCCAGCTACGCGGGAGTCTGAGCCAGGAGAATGGCATGAACCCGGGAGGCGGAGCTTGCAGTGAGCTGAGATCCGGCCACTGCACTCCAGCCTGGGCGACAGAACGAGACTCCGTCTCGGAAAAAAAAAAAAAAATTGTGCGAACTGAGGGGAGCGAAATATCAGGGTAGAACACACACAGGGGAGTGCACACCCAGGGGAGTCCTCACTCAGGAGAGTGCAAACTCAGAGGAGTGCACACTCAGGTTAGTTCTCATTCAGGGGAGTACACACTCATTGGAGTGCTCACTCAGACGAGTGTACACTCAGGGGAGTGCACACTCAGGGAGGCGCTCACAAAGCGGAGTGCCCACTCAGGTGAGCGCTCACTCAGGGGAGTGCACACTCAGGGAGGCGCTCACAAAGTGGAGTGCCCACTCAGGTGAGCGCTCACTCAGGGGAGTGCACACTCAGGGGATCAAAACGGACCAGACCGGCTCAAACCGGTTTTGACCGGCTCAAACCAGAAGAGACCGGCCCAACCGGATCAAATCGGACCAGACCGGCTCACGCCGGCACAAACCGGACCAGACCGGCTTAAACAGGGTTTGACTGGCTCAAACCGAAGCAGAGAGGCTCAAACAGGATCAAAACGGACCAGACCGGCTCTTAGACCAGCTCGAACATGTTTTGACCAGCTCAAACCGGACAAGATGGGCTCAAACCGGACTCAAACCGAAGCAGAACGGATCAAACTGGTGTTGACCGGCACAAACCTGACTCAAACTGGACCAGACCGGCTCAAAGCGGTGTTGACCGGCTCAAACCGGACTCAATCCGGATCAGACCGGCTCATACCAGTTTTGAACGGCTCAAAGCAGACCATACTAGCTCAAACGAATCAAACTAGACCAGACCGGGTTAAAACGGATCAAACCGGACCAGACCACCTCAAACTGGTTTTTGACCGGCTCAAATCGGACGAGAGCAACACAAACCGAATTTGACCAGCTTAAACCTGACTCAAACAGGACCACACCGGCTCAAACTGGTTTTGACCGGCTCAAACCCGACCAGACCGGCTGAAACTGGACGAGACCGCCTCAAACCTGTTTTGACCGACTCAAACCCGTCCAGACCGGCTCAAACCAGACCAGACTGGCTCAAACCGGTTTTGACCGGCTCAAAGTGGACTAGACCGGCTCTAACCGGTTATGACTTGCTCAAACCGCACTCAAACCGGACCAGACCGTCTCAAACTGTTGTTGTCCGGCTGAAACCGGACTCAAACCGGACCAGACTGACTCAAAACCGGTTTTGACAGGCTCAAACTGGAGTCAAACCGGACGAGACCGCTTCAAACCCGTTTTGACCGGCTCAAACCCTACCAGACCGGCTAAAACCGGACCAGACCCGTTCAAACCAGACTCAAACCGGAATAGACTGGCTCAAAACGGTTTTGACCGTCTCAAATCGGACCAGAGTAGCACAAACCGGTTTTGACCGGCTCAAACCAGACTCAAGCAGGACCAGACCGGCTCAAACCGGTTTTCCACCTGCTCAAACCCGACCAGGCCGGCTGAAACCGGACGAGACTGGCGGAAACCGGTTTGGACCGGGTCATCCCCAACCAGACCGTCTAAAACCGGACCAGGCTGTCTCAGACCAGTTTTGACCGGCTCAAACTGAATCAGACTGGCTCAACAGGATCAAACCGGACCAGACCGGCTTAAACCGGATCAAACCAGACCTGACCGGCCCTTAGACCGTCTCAAAACGGTTTTGATCCGCTCAATGAGGACCAGAACGTCTCAAACCGGTTTGACCGTTTCAAACCGGACCAGACCGTCTGAAACGGTACTCCAGCCCGACCAGATCGGCTCAAACCGGTTTTGAGCAGCTCACAAAAGCCCAGACCGGCTCTACCGGATCAAACCGGACCTGACCGGCTTTAATCGGATCAAACTGGACCAGACCGGCTCAAACCGGGGTTGACCGGCTCAAACCCGACCAGACTGGCTTAAACCAGACCAGACTGGCTCACACAGGGTTTGACCGGCTCAAACTGGACTCAAACGTGACCAGAACGGCTCAAACCGGGTTAGACTGGCTCAAACTGGTCCAGACCGGATCAAACCGTATCAAACCGTAGCAGACCGGCTCTTAGACCAGCTCAAACCGGACCAGACCGGCTCCAATCGGTTTTGACCGGCTCAAATCGAACTCAAACCGGACCAGAACCTCTCAAACTGTTGTTTTCCTGCTCAAACCGGACTCAAACCGGACCAGACCGACTCAAACCGGTTTTGACAGGCTCAAACCGGACTCAAACCGGACCAGACCGTTTCAAAACCGTTTTGACCGGCTCAAACCCGACCAGACCGGATGAAGCTGGACGAGACCGGCTCAAACCGCTTTGGACCGGCTCAAACCAGTTTTCACTGGCTCAAACTCGACCAGACCGGCTGAATTGGGATGAGACCGCCTCAAACCGGTTTTGACCGGCTCAAACCCGACCAGACCGTCTGAAACCGGACCAGACAGGCTCAAACCGGTTTTGACCAGCTCAAACCCTACCAGACCGGCTAAAACCGGACCAGACCCTTTCAAACCGGACTCAAACCGGAATAGACCGGCTCAAAGCGGTTTTGACCGGCTCAAATCGGACCAGAGTAGCACAAACCGGTTTTGACAGGCTCAAACCAGACTCAAGCAGGACCAGACCGGCTCAAACCGGTTTTCACCTGCTCAAACCCGACCAGACCGGCTGAAACCGGACGAGACTGGCGGAAACCGGTTTGGACCGGGTCAACCCCAACCAGACCGTCTGAAACCGGACCAGACTGTCTCAGACTAGTGTTGACCGGCTCAAACTGAATCAGACTGGCTCAACTGGATCAAACCGGACCAGACCGGCTTAAACCGGATCAAACCAGACCGGACCGGCTCTTAGACCATCTCAAACCGGTTTTGATCCGCTCAATACGGACCAGTACGGCTCAAACCGGTTTTCACCGGCTCAAACCAGACCAGACCGTCTGAAACGGGACTCCAACCAGACCAGATTGGCTCAAACTGGTGTTGACCGGCTCAAACCAGACTCAAACCGGACCAGACAGGCTCAAACCGGTGTTGTCCGGCTCGAACCAGACACAAACCGGACCAGAACATCTCAAACCGGACCAGACAGGCTCAAACCGTATCAACACGGACCAGAATGTCTCAAACCGGACCAGACAGATTCAAACCAGATCAAAACGGACCAGAACGTCTCAAACCGGACCAGACAGGCTCAAACCGGATCAAAACGGACCAGACCAGCTCAAACCGATTTGGACCAGCTGAAATCGGACCAGACCAGCTCAAATCGGATCAAAACGGACCAGACAGGCTCACACAGGCTCAAACCGGACCAGACCAGCTAAAACCGGACTTAAAACGGACCAGACCAGCTGAAAACGGTTTTGACCGGCTCAAATCGGACCAGACCCCATCAAACCGGATCAAACCGGACCAGACCGGCTCAAACCGGTTTTGACCAGCTCACAAAAGCCCAGACCGGCTCTACCGGATCAAACCGGACCTGACCGGTTTTAATCGGATCAAACTGGACCAGACCGGCTCAAACCGGGGTTGACCGGCTCAAACCCGACCAGACTGGCTTAAACCAGACCAGACTGGCTCAAACAGGGTTTGACCGGCTCAAACTGGACTCAAACGGGTCCAGAAACGGCTCAAACCGGGTTAGACTGGCTCAAACTGGTCCAGGCTGGATCAAACCGAATCAAACCGTAGCAGACCGGCTCTTAGACCAGCTCAAACCGGACCAGACCGGCTCGAATCGGTTTTGACCGGCTCAAATCGGACTCAAACCGGACCAGACCCTCTCAAACTGTTGTTGTCCGGCTCAAACCGGACTCAAACCGGACCAGACCGACTCAAACCGGTTTTGACAGGCTCAAACCGGACTCAAACCGGACCAGACCGCTTCAAAACCGTTTTGACCGGCTCAAACCCGACCAGACCGGATGAAGCTGGACGAGACTGGCTCAAACCGTTTTGGACCAGCTCAAACTCGACCAGACCGGCTGAATTGGGATGAGACCGCCTCAAACCGGTTTTGACCAGCTCAAACCCGACCAGACCGTCTGAAACCGGACCAGACAGGCTCAAACCGGTTTTTGACTGGCGCAAACCCTACCAGACCGGCTAAAACCGAACCAGACCCTTTCAAACCAGACTCAAACCGGAATAGACCGGCTCAAACCGGTTTTGACCGGCTCAAATCGGACCAGAGTAGCACAAACCGGTTTTGACCGGCTCAAACCAGACTCAAGCAGGACCAGACTGGCTCAAACCGGTTTTCACCTGCTCAAACCCGACCAGACCGGCTGAAACCGGACGAGACTGGCGGAAACCGGTTTGGACCGGGTCAACCCCAACCAGACCGTCTGAAACCGGACCAGACTGTCTCAGACCAGTTTTGACCGGCTCAAACTGAACCAGACTGGCTCAACTGGATCAAACCGGACCAGACCGGCTTAAACCGGATCAAACCAGACCGGACCGTCTCTTAGACCACCTCAAACCGGTTTTGACTGGCTCAAACCGGACCAGACCGTCTGAAACAGGACTCCAACCAGACCAGATTGGCTCAAACCGGTGTTGACCGGCTCAAACTGGACTCAAACCGGACAAGACAGGCTCAAACCGGTGTTGTGCGGCTCGAACCAGACTCAAACCGGACCAGAACGTCTCAAACCGGACCAGACAGGCTCAAACTGGATCAATACGGACCAGAACGTCTCAAACCGGACCAGACAGGCTCAAACCAGATCAAAACGGACCAGAACGTCTCAAACCGGAGCAGACAGGCTCAAACCGGATCAAAACGGACCAGACCGGCTCAACCCAATTTGGACCAGCTGAAATCGGACCAGACCGGCTCAAATCGGATCAAAACGGACCAGACAGGCTCAAACAGGCTCAAACCGGACCAGACCGGCTAAAACCGGACTTAAACCGGACCAGACCAGCTGAAAACGATTTTGACCGGCTCAAATCGTACCAGACCCCATCAAACTGGATCAAACCGGACCAGACCGGCTCAAACCGAGTTTGACCAGCTCACAAAGGCCCAGACAGGCTCTACCGGATCAAACCGGACCTGACCGGCTTTAATCGGATCAAACTGGACCAGACCGGCTCAAACCGGGGTTGACCGGCTCAAACCCGACCAGACTGGCTTAAACCAGACCAGACTGGCTCAAACAGGGTTTCACCCGGCTCAAACTGGACTCAAACGGGACCAGAACGGCTCAAACCGGGTTAGACTGGCTCAAACTGGTCCAGACTGGATCAAACCGAATCAAACCGTAGCAGACAGGCTCTTAGACCGGCTCAAACCGGACCAGACCGGCTCCAATCGGTTTTGACCGGCTCAAATCGGACTCAAACTGGACCAGACCGGCACAAACTGGTGTTCACCGGCACAAACCTGTCTCAAACAGGACCAGACCGGCTCACACCGGTGTAGATTGGCTCGAACCAGACTCAAACCGGACCAGAACGTCTCAAACCGGAACAGACAGGCTGAAACCGGATCAAAACGGACCAGACCAACTCCAACCGGTTTTGACCAGCTTAAACCGGACCAGACCGGCTCAAACCGGGCCAGACCGTCTCAAATCGGATCAAACCAGACCAGACAGGCTCAAACAGGCTCAAACCGGACCAGACCTGCTCAAACCGGATTCAAACCGGACCAGACCGGCTTTAACTGGATCAAACCGGACCAGACTGGCTCAAACCAGGGTTGACCAGCTCAAACCCGACCAGACTGGCTTAAACCGAACCAGACTGGCTCAAACAGGGTTTGACCGGCTCAAACCGGGCTCAACCCGGACCAGAACGGCTCAAACCGGGTGAGACTGGCTCAAACCTTACCAGACCGGCTCAAACCGAATCAAACCGGACCAGACCGACACTTAGACCAGCTTAAACCGGACCAGACAGGCTCCAACCGGTTTTCACCGGCTCAAATAGGACTTACACTGGACCAGACCGCCTCAAACCGGTGTTGACCGGCTCAAACCGGACTCAAACCGAACCAGACCGGTTCAAACCGGTGTTGACAGACTCGAACCAGACTCAAACCGGACCAGAACGGCTCAAACCGGACCAGACTCAAACTGGACCTGACACAAACTGGACCAGAACGGCTCAAACCGGTTTTGACCAGCTCATACCGGACTCAATCAGGACCAGACCGGCTCAAACCGGTTTTGAACGGCTCAAACCAGACCAGACCGGCTCAACCGAATCAAAACGGACCAGACCGGTTCAAACCTGATCAAACTGGACCAGACCGGCTCAAACCGGTTTTTACCAGCTCAAATCGGACCAGACCAGCACAAACCGAATTTGACCAGCTCAAACCAGACTCAAACAGGACCACACCGGCTCAAACCGGTTTTGACCAGCTCAAACCAAATCAGACCGGCTGAAACTGGACGAGACCGCCTCAAACCGGTTTTGACGGACTCAAACCTGTCCAGACCGGATAAAACCGGATCAGACCGGATCAAACCGGTTTTGTCTGGCTCAAAGCAGACTAGACCGGCTCTAACCGGTTATGACCGGCTCAAACCGCACTCAAACCGGACCAGACCGTCTCAAACTGGTGTTGTCCGGCTCAAACCGGACTCAAAAAGGACCAGACCGTCTCAAACCCGTTTTGACCGGCTCAAACCAGACCAGACCGGCTGAAACCGGACGAGACCGGCTCAAACCGGTTGGGACCGACTCAAAGCAGACCAGACTGGCTCAACCAGATCAAAGCTGACCAGACCGTCTCAAACCGGGTCAAACTGGACCAGAACCGCTCAAACCAGATCAAACGGGACCAGACCGGCTCAAACCAGTTTTGACCGGCTCAAACCGGACTCAAACCAGACCCGACTGGCACAAACCGATTTTGACCGGCTCAAACACGACCAGACCGTCTGAAACTGGACCAGACAGGCTCAACTCCGTTTTGACCGGCTCAAACCCTACCAGACCGGCTAAAACCGGACCAGAGCCGTTCAAGCCGGACTCAAACCAGAGTAGACCGGCTTAAACCGGTTTTGACCGGCTCAAATCGGACCAGAGCAGCACAAACCGATTTTGAACGGCTCAAAGCAGACTCAAACAGGACCAGACCGGCTCACACCGGTGTTGATTGGCTCGAACCAGATTCAACCCAGACCAGAACGGCTCAAACTGGACCAGACAGGCTCAAACCGGATCAAAACGGACCAGACCATCTCCAACCGGTTTTGTCCAGCTTAAACCGGAGCAGACCGTCTCAAACCGGAACAGACCTGCTCAAACCAGATTCAAAACGGACCAGACCGGCTTTAACCGGATCAAACCGCACCAGACTGGCTCAAACCAATGTTGACCGGCTCAAACCCGACCAGACTGGCTTAAACCGAACCAGACTGGCTCAAAGAGGGTTTGACCGGCTCAAACCGGGCTCAACCCAGACCAGAATGGCTCAAACCGGGTGACACTGGCTCAAACCTCACCAGACCGGCTCAAACCGAATCAAACCGGACCAGACCGATCCTTAGACCGGCTCCAACCGGACCAGACCGGCTCCAACCGGTTTTCACTTGCTCAAATAGGACTTACACTGGACCAGACCGCCTCAAACCGGTGTTGACCGGCTCAAACCGGACTCAAACCGAACCAGACCTGTTCAAACCGGTGTTGACAGACTCGAACCAGACTCAAACCGGACCAGAACGGCTCAAACCGGACCAGACTCAAACTGGACCTGACACAAAGTGGACCAGAACGGCTCAAACCGGTTTTGACCAGCTCATACCGGACTCAATCAGGACCAGACCGGCTCATACCGGTTTTGAACGGCTCAAACGAGACCACACCGGCTCAACCGAATCAAACCGGACCAGACCGGTTCAAACCTGATCAAACTGGACCAGACCGGCTCAAACCGGTTTTGAACGGCTCAAATCAGACCAGAGCAGCAGAAACCGAATTTGCCCAGCTCAAACCAGACTCAAACAGGACCACACCGGCTCAAACCGGTTTTGACCGGCTCAAACCCAACCAGACCAGCTGAAACTGGACGAGACAGCCACAAACCTGTTTTGACCGACTCAAACCCGTCCAGACCAGCTAAAACCGGACCAGACCGGCTCAAACCAGTTTTGACTGGCTCAAAGCGGACTAGACCGGCTCTAACCAGTTATGACCGGCTCAAACCGCACTCAAACCGGACCAGACTGTCTCAAACTGGTGTTGTCCGGCTCAAACCGGACTCAAACAGGACCAGACCGGCTCAAACCGGTTTTGACCCGGCTCAAACCGGACTCAAACCGGACCAGACCATCTCAATTCCATTTTGACCGGTTCAAACCAGACCAGACCGGCTGGAACTGGACGAGACCGGCTCAAACCGGTTTGGACCGGCTCAAACCAGACCAGACTGGCTCAACCAGATCCAAGCAGACCAGACCGTCTCAAACCGGGTCAAACTGGACCAGAACCGCTCAAACCGGATCAAACGGGACCAGACCAGCTCAAACCAGTTTTGACCGGCTCAAACCAAACTCAAACCGTACCCGACGGGCACAAACTGGTTTTGACCGGCTCAAACCCGACCAGACCGTCTGAAACCGGACCAGACAGGCTGAAATCCGTTTTGACCAGCTCAAACCCTACCAGACCAGTTAAAACCAGACCAGACCCGTTCAAACCGGACTCCAACCGGAATAGACCGGCTCAAACCGGTTTTGACAGGCTCAAATCGGACCAGAGCAGCACAAACCGATTTTGACCGGTCAACGCAGACTCAAGCAGGCCCAGACCGGCTCAAACCGGTTTTCACCTGCTCAAACCACACCAGACCGGCTGAAACCGCTTTTGACCGGATGAGACCGTATCAAACCGAACCAGAGTGGCCCAGACCGGTTAAAATCGGATCAAACCGGAACAGACCTGCCCAGACCGCCTAAAACTGGGCCACAAACCGGTTTTGACCGGTTCAAACCTGAAGACCGACCTGAGCCTGTTTTGACCGGCTCAAACCAGACCAGACCGGCTAAAACCAGACCAGACAAGCTCAAACCGGTTTTCACCGGCTCAAAGCGGTTTTCCACCGGCTCAAACCAGACCAGACCAGTTCAATCCGGTTTTGACCGGCTCAAACCAGTTTTGAGCGGCTCGAACCGGTTTTGAACGGCTCAAACCGGTTTTGACCGACTCAAACCACACCAGACCGCCTCAAACCGGTTTTGACCGGCTGAAACCGATTTTGATCATATGAGACCGGATCAAACCAGACCACATGAGCCCAGGACGGCTAAAACCAGATCAAACCAGACCAGAACGGCCCAGACCGCCTAAAACCGGGCCACACCAGCTCAAAACTATTTTGACTGACTCAAACCAGACCAGACCGACTCAAACCAGTTTTGACTGGCTCAAACCAGACCAGACCAGCTCAAACCGGATCAAACGGGACCAGACCGGACGAGACCACCTAAAACCAGGCCAAACCAGCTGAAACCTATTTTGACCGACTCCAACCAGACCAGACTGGCTCAAACCTGTTTTGAGCGGCTCAAAAGAGATCTGACCGGCTCAAACAAGTTTTCATCGGATTAGACCGGATCAAACCGTACCAGACCTTCTCCAACCAGATCATAACGGACGAGACCGGCACACACCGGCTCCAACCAACTCAAACCAAGCCACACCGTCCCAGGCAGGCTAAAACCGGGCCTAAACGGCTCAATCAGGTTTTGACCTAATCAAACCAGACCAGACCGGCTCAAACCAGATCTCACTGGCTAAAACCGGTTTTCACCAGCTGAAACCAGAAGAGACTGGCTCTAACCGGTTTTGACAGGATGAGACAGGATAAAACCGGACCGGACCGGCTCAAACCGGATGAAATCGCACCAGATCGGCCCAGAACAGCTGAAGCCAGAGCAAACCAGACCAGACGGGCCCAAACCGGCTAAAACTGGGCCACAAACCGGTTTTGACGGGTTGAAACCAGACCAGACCGGCTCAAATCAGACCAGACCGGCGCAAACCGGTTTTGACCAGCTCAAAGCGGTTTTGACCGGATAAAACCGGACTCGACAGGCCCAGACCAGCTGAAACCAGATCAAAGCGGAACAGCCCAGACCGCCTAAAACCGGGCCAAACTGGCTCAAACCTACTTTGACCGACTCAAACCAGACCAGACCGGGCCAGACCGGCTGAAACTGGATCAAATCTGACCAGACCGGGCCAGATCAGCTAAAACCGGGCCACAAACCGGTTTTGACCGGCTCAAACCAGACCAGACCGGCTCAAACCGGTTTTGACCAGCCTGAGCCGTTTTTGACCGGCTCAAAACAGACCAGACCGGCTCAAACTGGAGCAGACCGGCTCAAACCGGTTTTGACCGGATGACACCGGATCAATCCGGACAAGACCGGCTCACACCGGATCAAACCGGACCAGACAGGCCCAGAAAGACTGACAACGGATCAAACCGGACCAGACCGGTCCAGACTGGCTAAAACCGGGCCAGACTGGCTCAAACTGGTTTTGACCAGCTGAAACCAGACCAGACCGGTTCAAACCGGTTTTGACTGGATTAATCCGGTTTTGACCGACTCGAACCGGCTCGAACCGGTTTTGAGCAGCTCAAACCACTCCAGACCGGCTAAAACCTGTTTTCATCGACTCAAACTGGTTTTGACCTGATTAGACTGGATCAAACCGGAACAGACCGTCTCAGATAGGCTCGAATCGGTTTTGACTGGCTTCAACCAGACCAAACCGGCTCAAACCGTTTTTGACCGGCTCGAACCGGTTTTGACCGGCTCAAACCAGACCAGAACGGCTCAAACCAGACCAGACAGGCTCAAACCGGTTTTGACCTGCTCAAACCACACCAGAGCGGCTGAAACCGGTTTTGACGGGCTACAACAGGTTTTGACCGGATGAGACCAGATCAAACCGAATTAGACCGGCCCAGACCGGCTAAAATCAGAACACACCAGACCAGATCGGCCCAGACCGCCTAAATGTGGGCCAGAAACCGCTTTTGATGGGTTCAAACCAGAAAAGACCAGCTGAAACCAGTTTTGACCAGCTCAAAGCAGTTTTGACCTGATCAAACCGGACTCAACTGGCCCAGACCAGCTGAAACCGGTCAAACCGGTCCAGACCGGCCCAGACCTGCTAAAACCGGGCCACCAACCGGTTTTGACCGGCTCAAACCAGACCAGACCGGCTCAAACCGGTTTTGACCGGCTAAAACCGGTTTGACCGGATGAGACCGGATCAAACCGAATCAGACTGGCCCAGACTGGATAAAATCGAAACAAACCGGACCAGACCAGCCTAGACCGCCTAAAACTGGACCACAAACCGGTTTTCACCCTTTTCAAACCACACCAGACCGGCTCAAACCAGACCAGAATGGATCAAACCGGTTTTGACCGGCTCAAACCAGATGAAACCGCAACAGACCGGACCAGAACAGCTGAAGCCGGATCAATCCGGACAAGACCGGCCCAGAAAGGCTTAAACCGGTCCACAAACCGGTTTTGACCGGATCAAACCAGACCAGACCGGCTCAAACCAGATGAAACGGGACCAGACCGGCCCAGACCGCATAAAACCAGGCCAAACGGGCTCAAACCTAATTTGATCAGCTCAAATCAGACCAGACCGACTCCAACCTGTTTTGACCGGCTCAAACCATACCAGCCCGGCTCAAACCGGTTTTGACCAGATTAGACCGGACCAAACCGGACCAGACCTTCTCAAACAGGATCATACCGGACCAGACCGGCACATACCGGCTCAAACCAGCTGAAACTGGACCAGACCGGCCCAGACAGGCTAAAATCGGGCCAAACCGGCTCAATCAGGTTTTGACCGGCAGAAACCAGACCACACTTGCTCAAACCAGACCAGACTGACTCCAACCAGCTTCGACAGGATTAGACCGCACAAAACCGGACCAGACCTTCTCAAACCAGATCAAACCAGACCAGACAGTCCCAGACCGGCTGAAACCGGATCAAACCAGAACAGACCGGCCCAGACTGGCTCAAACCAGACCAGACCGGCTCAAACCAGACCAGACCGGCTCAAACCGGTTTTGACCGGCTCAAACTAGACCAGACCGGCTCAAACCGGTTTTGACCGGTTTGAGACAGGATAAAACCGGACCAGACCAGCTCAAACCAGATGAAACCTCACCAGACCAGCCCCGAACAGCTGAAGCCAGAGCAAACCAGACCAGACCGGGCCAGACCGGCTAAAACCTGGACACAAACCCGTTTTGACTGGCTCAAACCAGACCAGACCGGCTCAAACCGGTTTTGACCGGCCTGAGACGGTTTTGACTGGCTCAAACCAGACCAGATCGGCTCAAACCGGACCAGACAGCCTCAAACCAGTTTTGACAAGATGACACCTGATCAAACCGGACCAGACCAGCCCAGACTGACTAAAATCGGGCCAAATCGCCTCAAACCTATTTTGACCGGCTCAAACCAGACCCGACCGTCTCAAACCGGTATTGACCGGCTCAAGCCAGAACAGACCGGCTCAAACCGGATCAAACGGGACCAGACCGGACGAGACCGCCTAAAACCGGGCCAAACCAGCTCAAACCTATTTTGTCTGGCTGAAAACCATACCAGGACCGGCTCGAACCTGTTTTGACCGGTGCAAACCAGACCAGACCGGCTCAAACCGGTTTTGACCAGATTAGACCGGATCAACCGGACCAGACCTTCTCAAACCGGATCATACCGGACCAGACCGGCACAAACCGACTGAAACCGGCTCAAACCGAACCAGACCGGCCCAGACAGGCTAAAACCGGGCCAAACCGGCTCAATCAGGTTTTGACCGGCTCAAACCGGTCCAGACCGTCTTAAACCCGTTTTGACCGGCTCAAACCTGACCAGACCGGCTGAAACCAGACGAGACCAGCTCAAACAGGTTTCGACAAGCTCAAACCAGACGATACGGGCTAAACCAGATCAAAGCGGAGCAGACCGGCTCAAACAGGATCAAACAAGACCAGAACACCTCAAACCGGATCAAACCGGACCAGACCGGCTCAAACCGGGCCAGACCCGCTCAAACCGGTCGCAAACCACTTTTGACCAGCTCAAACCGATCCAGATAGACTCAAACCAGTTTTGACTGCATCAAACCGGACTCAAACCGGACCAGACCGTCTCAAACCCGTTTTGACTGGCTCAAACCCGACCAGACCGGCTGAAACCGGACGAGAACGGCTCAAACTGGTTTGGACCGGCTCAAACCAGACCAGACTGGCTCAATCAGATCAAAGCGGACCAAACCGGCTCAAACCTATTTTCAGCAGCTCAACCCAGACAAGACCGACTTGATCCTGTTTTGACCGGCTCAAACCAGACCTGACCGGCTCAAACCGGTTTTGATCGGATTAGACCGGATCAAACTGTACCAGACCTTCTCAAACCGGATCATACCGGACCAGATCGGCACAAACCGTCTCAAACTGGCTCAAATCGAATCAGACCGGCCCAGAAAGGCGAAAACCGGTCCCAAACCGGCTCAATCAGGTTTTGACTGGCTCAAACCAGACCAGACCGTCTCAAACCAGACCACACTGCCTCAAACCGGTTTTGATCGGCTGAGACATGATAAAACAAGACCAGACCGGCTCAAACTGGATGAAAACCGCACCAGACCAGCCCAGAACAGCTGAAGCCGGAGCAAACCGGACCAGATGGGGCCAGACCGGCTAAAAGTGGGCCACAAACCTGCTTTTGACTGGCTCAAACCAGACCAGACCGGATCAAACCGGTTTTGACCAGCCTGAGCCGGTTTTGACCAGCTCAAACCAGACCAGAACCGCTCAAACCGGATCAAACCAGAGCAGACCGTTTCAAACAAACCAGACTAGCTCAAACAAGACCAGACCGTCTCAAACCGGTTTTGACCGGATGAGACTGGATCAAACCGGACCAGACCTGCTCAAACCGCATAAAACCGGAAAAGACCGGCTCAGAACGGCTAAAACCGGGTCAAATCGGCTCAAACTGGTTTTGAACGGCTCAAACAAGACCTGACCGGCTCAAAGCAATTTTGACCGACCTGAGCCGGTTTTTATCGGCTCAAACCAGACCAGACCGGCTCAAACCAAACCAGACCGTCTCAAACCACACCAGACCAGCTCACACCGGTTTTGACTGCCTAAAACCAGACCAGACCAGCTCAAACCAGTTGTGACCAGATGAGACAGAATAAAACCAGACCAGACCGGCTCAAACCGGATGAAACTGCACCAGACAGGCCCAGAACGGCTGAAGCCAGAGCAAACCGGACCAGACCGGGGCAGACGTCTAAAACCGGGCCACAAACCGGTTTTGACCGGCTCAAAACAGACCAGACCGGCTCAAACTGGTCCAGACCGGCTCAAAACGGTTTTGACCGGATGACACCGGATCAAACCAGACTAGACTAGCTCACACCGGATCAAACCAGACCAGACAGGCCCAGACCGGCTGAAACCGTATCAAACCAGACGAGACCAGCCCAGACCTGCTAAAACCGGGCCAGACTGGCTCAAACCGATTGGACCGGCTAAAAACAGACCAGAGCGGTTCAAACCGGTTTTTGACTGGCTCAATTCGGTTTTGACCGGCTCAAACCGGTTTTTCACCGGCTCAAACCACTCCAGACCGGCTTAAACCGGTTTCCACCAGCTCAAACCTGTTTTGACCTGATTCGACCGGATCAAACTGGACCAGACCGACTCAGAGAGGCTCGAATCGGTTTTCACTGTCTTCAACCATACCAAATCGGCTTAACCCGGTTTTGGCCGGCTCAAACCGGTTTTAACCTGCTCATACCACACCAGACCGGCTGGAAACCGGTTTTCACCGGCAAAAAACCGGTTTTGACAGGATGAGACCGGATCAAAGCGAAACAGGCCGGCCCAGACCGGCTAAAATCGGATCAAACCGGACAAGACCGCCCCTTACCGCCTAAAACTGAGCCACAAACCGGTTTTGACAGCTTCAAACCAGACCAGAACGCCTCACACCTGTTTTGACTGGCTCAAACCAGACCAGACCGGCTCAAACCAGACCAGACCGGCTCAAACCGGTTTTGACTGGCGGAAATCAGACCGGACCGGTTCAATCCGGTTTTGACTGGCTCAAACCGGTTTTGACCGGCTCAAAACAAACCAGACCGGCTCAAACCGGTTTTGACCTTCTCAAACCATACCAGACCGCCTCAAACCGGTTTTGAACGGCTGAAACCGATTTTGACCATATGAGACCGGATCAAACTGGACCAGACGGGCCCAGTCAGGCTAAAACCGGATCTAACCGGACCAGAACGGCCCAGATCGCCTAAAACCGGGCCAAACCGGCTGAAACCTATTTTGACCGGCTCAAACCAAACCAGACCGACTCAAACCGGTTTTGACGGGCTGAAACCAGTTTTGACCGGCTCAAAACCTGACCAGATTGGCTCAAACCGGATCAAATGGGACCAGACCGGCCCAGACCACATTAAACCGGGACAAACCAGCTCAAACCTATTTGACCGGCTCAAACCAGACCAGACCGTCTTGAACCTGTTTTGACCGGCTCAAAGCAGACCTGACCGGCTCAAACCAGACCAGACCGGCTCAAACTGATTTTGACAAGATGAGACCGGATCAATCCGTATCAGATCGGCCCAGACCGGCTAAAATCGGATCATACCGGACCAGACCGGCGTAGACAGCCTAAAACTGGGTGACAAACCGGTTTTGACTGGTTTCAAACCAGACCAGACCGGCTCAGACCGGTTTTGACCCACCTAAGCCGGTTTTGACCGGCTCAAACCAGACCAGACCGGCTGAAACCAGTTTTGACAGGCTCTAACCGGTTTTGACCAGCTCAAACCAGACCAGACCGGTTCAATCCGGTTTTGACTGGCTCAAACCGGTTTTGAACGGCTCGAACCGGTTTTGACGGGCTCAAACCGGTTTTGACAGGATGAAACCGATTTTGACCGGATGAGACTGGATTAAACTGGACCAGAAGGGCCCAGACCAGCTAAAACCGGATCAAACGGAACCAGCCCGGCCCAGATCGCCTAAAACCAGGCCAAACCGTCTCAAACCTATTGTGACCGGCTCAAACCAGACCAGATTGACTCAAACCGGACCAGACCGGCTCAAACCGGATTTAACCGGATGACACCGGACCAAAACGGACCAGACCGGTTCACACCGGATCAATCCGGACCAGACAGGCCCAGACCGGCTCAAACCAGATCAAACCGGAGCAGACCGGCCCAGACCGGCTAAAACCGGGCCAGACCAGCTCAAACCGAGTTTGACCAGCTCAAATCAGACCAGACCGGGTCGAAGCAGTTTTGACCGGCTCAAACCAGACCAGACCGGCTCAAACCAAGACCAGACCGGCTCAAACCGGTTTTGACCAGCTCAAAGTGGTTTTGACCGGATCAAACCGGACTCGACCAGCCCAGACCAGCTGAAACCGCATCAAACTGGAACAGACCAGCCCAGACCGGCTAAAACCGGGCCAGAAACCGGTTTTGATCGGCTCAAACCAGACCAGACCGGCTCAAACCAGTTTTGACCGTCCTGAGCCTGTTTTGACCTGCTCAAAACAGACCAGACCGGCGGAAACTGAACCAGACCGGCTCAAAACCGGTTTTGACCGGCTCAAACCAGACCAGACCGGCTCAAACCAGACCAGATCGACTCAAACCGGTTTTGACCGGCTCAAACCAGACCAGACCGACTCAAACCGGATCAAACTGGACCAGACCGGCCCAGACCGCCTAAAACCATGTCAACCCGGCTCAAACCTATTTTAAACCGGCCCCAACCAGACCATAACGGGTCAAACCTGTTTTGACCGGCTCAAACCAAACCTGACCAGCTCAAACCGGTAGTGACCAGATTAGAACGGATCAAACCGGACCAGACCTTCTCAAACCGGATCATACCGGACCAGACCAGCACAAACCGGCTCAAACTGGCACAAACCGAACCAGACTGGCAAGACAGGCTAAAACAGGGCCAAACCGGCTCAATCAGGTTTTCACCTGCTCAAACCAGACCAGACAGGCTCAAACCAGACCAGACTGGATGAAACCGGTTTTGACCGGCTCAAACCAGAAGAGACGGGTTCAAACCGGTTTTGACCGGATGAGACAGGATAAAACCGGACCAGACGGGCTCAAACCGGATGAAACCGCACCAGACCGGCCCAGAACACCTGAAGCCGGAGCAAACCAGACCACACCGGGCCAGACCGGCTAAAACCGGGCCACAAACCGGTTTTGACACTCTCAAACCAGAACAGACCGGCTCAAACCGGTTTTGACCGCCTTGAACCTGTTTTGACCGGCTCAAACCAGACCAGACCAGATCAAACCGGACCAGACCGGCTCAAACCAGTTTTGACCGGATGACACCGGATCAAACCGGAACGGACCAGCTCACACCGGATCAAACCGGACCAGACAGGCCCAGACAGGCTCGAATCATTTTTGACTGGCCTTCAACCAGACCAAACCAGCTCAAACCGGTTTTGACCGGCTTGAACCGGTTTTGACCATCTCAAACCAGACCAGACCCGCTCAAACCCGACCAGACTGGCTCAAATTAGACCAGACCGGCTCAAACCGGTTTTGACCTGTTCAAACCACACTATACCGGCTGAAACTGGTTTTGACCGGCTAAAACGGGTATTGACCGGATGAGGCCGGATCAAACCATATCAGACCGGCCCAGACGGGCTAAAATCGGATCAAACGGGACCAGACCGGCCCAGACCACCTAAAACTGGGCCACAAACCGGTTTTGATGGGTTCAAACCAGACCAGACAGGCTCAAACCGGTTTTGACCGACCTGAGCCGGTTTTGACCTGCTCAAACCAGACCAGACTGGCTCAAGCCAGACCAGACCAGCTCAAACCGGTTTTGACCGGCTCAAAGCGGATTTGTCTGGCTCAAAACCAGACCAGACCGGCTCAAAACCGGTTTTGACCGGCTCAAAGCGGATTTGTCTGGCTCAAACCAGACCAGACCGGCTCAAACCGGTTTTGACCAGCTCAAACCCAGACCAGAGTGGCTCAAACCGAATTTGACCGGATAAGACAGAATAAAACCGGAGCATACCGGCTCAAACCGGATGAAACCGCACCAGACCGGCCCAGAACACCTGAAGCCGGAGCAAACCGCACCAGACCGACCCAGACCGGCCAAAACCGCGCCACAAATTGGTTTTGACTGGCTCAAACAAGATCAGACCGGCTCACACCGGTTTTGACCGGCTCAAACCAGACCAGACCGTCTCAAACCAGACCAGACCGGGTCAAACCGATTTTGACCGGATGACACCGGATCAAACCGGCCAGACTGGCTCACACTGGATCAAACCGGACCAGACAGGCCCTGACCAGCTCAAACCAGACCAGATCGGCTCATACCAGATCAAAACGCACCAGACCGCCTAAAACGGAGCCAAACCGGCTCAAACTTATTTTGACCGGCTCAAACCAGACCATACCGGGTCGAACCTGTTTTGACCAGCTCAAACCAGACCTGACCGGTTCAAACCCGTTTTGACTGCTTTAGATCGTATCAATCGGGACCAGACCTTCCCAAACCGGATCATACTGGACCAGACGAGCACAAACCGGCTCAAACCAAACCAGACCGGCCCAGACAGGCTAAAACCGGGCCAAACCGGCTCAATCAGGTTTTGCCGGCTCAAACAAGACCAGACTGGCTCAAACAAGACCAGACCGGCTCAATCCGGTTTTGACCGGATGACATCGGATCAAACTGGACCAGACCGGCTCACACCTAATCAAACTGGACCAGACAGGCCCAGACCCATCTGAAACCGGATCAAAATGGACCAGACAGGCCCAGACCGGCTAAAACCGGGCCAGACCGGCTCAAACCGGTTTTCACTGGCTCAAACCAGACCAGACAGGTTCAAACCGGTTTTGACTGTCTCAATCCGGTTTTTTACCGGCTCAAACCGGTTTTGTCCGGTTCAAACCACACCAGACCCGCGCAAACCGGTTTTGACCGGCTGAAACCGGTTTTCACCGGATGAGACCAGATCAAACCGCACCAGATGGGCCCAGACGGGCTAAAACCGACTCAAACTGGACCAGACCGGCCCAGGCCGGCTAAAACCGGGGCACAAACCGGTTTAGACCGGCTCAAACCAGACCAGACCAGCTCAAACCGGACCAGACTGGCTCAAACCAGACCAGACCGGATCAAACCGGACCAGACCGGCTCAAAATGGTTTTCACCAGATGACACCAGATCAAACTGGACCAGACTGGCTCACACCAGAACAAACTGGACCAGACAGGCCCGGACCGGCTAAAATCGGGCCAGACCGGCTCAAACCGGTTTTGACCAGCTCAAACCAGACCAGACCGGTTCAAACCGGTTTTCACTGGGTCAATCCGGTTTTGACGGTCTGACACTGGTTTTGACCGGATCAAACCACTCCAGACTGGCAAAAACCGGTTTTCATTGGCTCAAACCGGGTCTGACCTTAGTAGAACGGATCAAACCGGACGAGACCAGCTCAGACAGTCTCGAATCGGTTTTGACTGACTTCAAGCAGACCAAACCGGCTCGAACTGGTTTTGACCGGATCAAACCAGACCAGACCGACTCAAACCAGTCCAGATCAGCCGAAAATGGTTTTGACCAGCTCAAATCGGTTTTGACCTGCTCAAACCACACCAGACCAGCTGAAACCGGTTTTTTCAAGGCTCAAACCGGTTTTGACCGGCTCAAACCAGACCAGACCGGCTCAAACCGGAACAGACCGGTTGAAACTGGTTTTGACCGGATGACACCAGATCAAACCGGACCAGACAGGCTCACACCGGATCAAACCGGACCAGACAGGGCCAGACCAGTTGAAACCGGAACAAACCGGACAAGAACAGTCCAGACAGGCTAAAACCGGGCCAGACCGGCTCAAACCGGTTTTGACCAGCTCAAACCAGACCAGACCGGCTCAAACCAGACCAGACCGGTTCAAATCCGGTTTTGACCGGCTTAAACTGGTTTTGAACAGCTCGAACCGGTTTTGACCGGCTGAAACCACACCAGACCGGCTCAAACCGGTTTTGACCAGCTGAAATCGATTTTGACCGGGATGGGACAAGATCAAACCGGACCACACGAGCCAGACCGGCTAACACCGGATCAAACTGGACCAGACCGGCCCAGACCACCTACAACCGGTCCAAACCGGCTCAAACCTATTTTGACCAGCTCAAACCAGACCAGACCGACTTGAACCTGTTTTGACTGGCTCAAACCAGACCTAAACACCTCAAACCGGTTTTGATCAGATTAGACCCGATCAAACTGTACCAGACCTTCTCAAACCGGATCATACCGGACCAGACCAGCACAAACCATCTCAAACCGGCTCAAATCGATCCAGACCAGCCCAGACAGGCTAAAAGCGGGCCAAACCGGCTCAATCAGGTTTTGACTGGCTCAAACCAGACCAGACCGTCTCAAACCAGACCACACTGCCTCAAACTGGTTTTGATCAGCTGAAACTAGAAGAGACTGGCTCAAACCGGTTTTGACCAGATGAGACAGGGTAAAACCAGACCAGACCGGCTCAAACCGGTTTTGACCAGCCTGAGCCGGGTTTGACCGGCTCAAACCAGACCAGACAGGCTCAAATCGGTTTTGACCGGATGACACCGGATAAAACAGTACCAGACCGGCTCACACCGGATCAAACCAGACCAGACAGGTCCAGAAAGGCTGAAACCGGATCAAACTGGACCAGACCGGCCCAGACCGGCTAAAACCGGGCCAGACCGGCTCAAAAAGGTTTTGACCGGCTCAAACCAGATCAGACCGGTTCAAACCAGTTTTGACTGGCTCAATCCGGTTTTGACCAGCTCAAACCAGTTTTGACCGGCTCAAATCACTCCAGACCGGCTAAAACCGGTTTTCACCGGCTCAAACCGGTTTTGACCTGATTAGACCGGATCAAGCCGGACCAGACAGACTCAGAAAGGCTCGAATCGCTTTTGACTGGCTTCAAACAGACAAAACCGGCTCAAACCGGTTTTGAGCGGCTCGAACCGCTTTTGACCGGATCATACAAGACCAGACCGGTTCAATCCGATTTTGACCGTCTCAAACCGATTTTGACTGGATGAGACCGGATCAAACTGGACCAAACGGGCCCAGACCGGCTAAAACAGGTTCATTCTGGACCAGACCGGCCCTGACCGCCTAAAACCAGGCCAAACCCGCTCAAACCTGTTTAGACCTGCTCAAACCAGACCAGACTGTCTCAAACCGGTTTTGACCATCAAAAACTGTACCAGACCGGTTCAAACCCGATCAAACAGGACCAGACCGGCTCAAACCACTTTTGACCGTATTAGACTGGCTCAAACCAGTTTTTAGTGGCTCAAATCGCACCAGACCGGCTCAAACCGGATTTGACCAGCTCCAAACGGACTCAAACCGGTTTTGACCGGCTCAAACCAGACCAGACCACCTCAAACGTGTTTTGACCGGCTCAAACCGGATGCAAAACGTACCAGACCGGCTCAAAGCGGAATCAAAAAGGATTTGACTGGCTCAAATCGGTTTTGATCGGCTCAAACCGGACAAGGACCAAACTGGCTCAAAGTGGACTCAAACCAGACCAGACCGTCTCAAACCCATTTTGACTGGCTCAAACCCGACCAGACCAGCTGAAACCAGACGAGACCGGCACAAACTGGCTTGGACCGCCTCAAACCAGACCAGACTGGCTCAACCAGATCAAAGCGGACCATACCGGCTCAAACCGGATCAAACCAGACCGGAACCGCTGAAACCAGATCAAAACGGACCAGACCGGCTCAAACCAGTTTTAAACGACTCAAACCCGACCAGACCGGCTGAAATGGGGCGAGACCGCCTCAAACCGGTTTTGACCGGGTCAAATCGGACCAGACCGGCACAAACCGGTTTTGACGGGCTCAAACGCGACCAGAACCTGTGAAACCGGACCAGACAGGCTCAAACCGGTTTTCACGGGCTCAAACCCTAACAGACCGGCTAAAACTGGACTAGACCCGTTCAAATCGGACTCAAACCAGAATAGACCGGCTCAAATCAGAGCAGAGCAGCACAAACCGATTTTGACCGGATCAAACCTGACTCAAACTGGACCAGACCGGATCAAAGCGGTGTTGATTGGCTCAAACCAGACTCAATCCGGACCAGACCAGCTCATACCGGTTTTGAACGGCTCAAACCAGACCATTCCAGCTCAAACGAATCAAACTGGACCAGACCGGGTTAAACTGGATCAAACCGGACCAGACCAGCTCAAACCGGTTTTGACCGGCTCAAATCAGATGAGAGCAACACAAACCGAATTTGACCAACTCAAACGAGACTCAAACAGGACCACACCGGCTCAAACCGGTTTTGACTGGCTCAAACCCGAACAGACCGGCTCAAACTGGACGAAACCGCCTCAAAGCGGTTTTGACCAACTCAAACCCGTCCAGACCGGCTAAAACCGAACCAGACTGGCTCAAACCGGATTTGACTGGCTCAAAGCGGACTAGACCGGCTCTAACTGGTTATGACCGGTTCAAACCACACTTAAACCAGACCAGACCCTCTCAAACAGGTGTTGTCAGTTTCAAACCGGACTCAAACCGGACCAGACAGTCTCAAACCCATTTTGACTGGCTCAAACCCGACCAGACCGGCTCAAACCGGCTTTGACCTGATGAGACAGGATAAAACCAGACCAGACCAGCTCAAACCGTTTTTCACCGTCTCAAACCAGACCAGACCGGCTTATACCGGATCAAACCGGTTTTGACCGGCTCAAACCAGACTCAAACCGGACCAGGAAATCTAAAACCGGCTCAAACTGGACCAGACTAGCTCAAACCGGACTCAAACCAGACCAGACCGGCTCAAACTGGTGTTGACCGGCTCCAACCGGACAGAAACCACCAGACCGGATCAAACTGCGTTTGACCGGCTCAAACCGGATCAGACCGACTCAAACCGGATCAAACCGTATCAGAGCGGCTCAAACCGGTTTTGACCGGTTCAAGCTGGACTCAAACCGGACCAGACCATCTCAAACCGGTTTTGACCAACTCAAACCGGAGCAGACCGGCTCAAACCGGTTTTGACAGGCTCAAATCGGACTCAAACTGGACCAGACCGGCTAAAACCGGCTCAAACTGGACCACACGGACTAAAATCGGATCAAACCGGATGAGACTGGCTCAAAACGGATCAATACGGGCCAGACCGGCTAGACCCGCTAAATCCGGTGTTGTCCGGCTCAAACCGGACTCAAACTGATATTGACCGGCTCAAACCAGATCAAACCGGAGCAGACCGGCTCAAACCGGACCAGACCGGCTGAAACCGGTTTTGACCGGCTCAAACCGGACCAGACCGGCTCAACCGGATCACACCGGACCTTACCCACTTAAACCGGACCAAACTGGAACAGACCGCCTCAAACCGGCATTGACCAGCTCATACCCGACCAGTCCGGCTTAAACCGGACCAGACTGGCTCAAAACGGGTTTCACTGGCTTACTCAGGGGAGTGTACACGAAGGGGAGTGCTCATTTAGGTGAGTGCACACTCAGGGGAGTCCTCACTCAGGCGAGTGCACTCTCAGGTGAGAGCACACTCGGGAGAGCTCACTCAGGGGAGTGCACACTCAGTGGAGTCCTCACTCAGGAGAGTGCGAACTAAGAGGAGTGCACACTCAGGTGAGTGCTCACTCAGGGGAGTGTACACTCAGGGGAGTCTTCCCTCAGTAGAGTGCACACTCAGGGGAGTGCACACTCAAGGGAGTCCTCATTCAGGCGAGCGCACATTCAGGGGAGTGCCGACTCAGAGTAGTCCTTACTCAGGTGAGCGCACACTCAGGGGAGTGCACGCTCAGGGGAGTGCTCACTCAGGGGAGTGCTCATTCATGGGAGTGCACACTCAGGGGAGTCATCACTCAGACGTGTACCCCCTCAGGAGGGCACTCACTCTGGTGAGTCCTCACTCAGGCGAGTTCACACTCAGGGGAGTGCCCACATAGAGTAGTCCTTACTCAGGTGACCGCACACTCAGTGGAGTGCACCCTCAGCGGAGCGCTTACTCAGGGGAGTGCACACTCAGGGGAGCGCACACTCAGGGGAGTGCACACACTGGGGGTGCACACTCAGGGGAGTCCTCACTCAGAGGAGTGAGAACTAAGAGGAGTGCACAGTCAGGGGAGTGCTCACTCAGGGGAGTGCACACACAGGGGTGTCCTCACCCAGGGGAGCGCTCCCTCAGGGGTGTGCACAAACAGGTGAGCCCACACTCAGGGGAGTGCACACTCAGGGGAGTCCACACTCAGGAGAGTTCGAACTCAGGGAAGTGCACTCCCTGTTAAGCGAACACTAAAGGGACTGCACACTCAGGGTAGTGCACACTCAAGGGAGTCCTCACTCAGGAGAGTGCGAACTCAGAGGAGTGCACACTCAGGGGAGTGCTCATTCAGGAGAGTGCACACTCAGGGGAGTCATCACTCAGACAACTACCCCTTCAGGAGAGCGCTCACTCTGGGGAGTTCTCACCCAGGCGAGTACACACTCAGGTTAGTGCGCACTCAGGGGAGCGCTCACTCAGGGGAGTTCACACTCAGGGTAGCGCAATCCCAAGGGACCACAAACTCAGGGGAGTGTAAACTTAGGGGAGTGCTCAAACAGTGGAGTGCACACTCAGGGGAGTCCAAACTCAGGCGAGTTCACAATCAGGGGAGTGCACACTCAGGGGTGTCCTCACTCAGGCGAGTGCACACTCAGGGGATTTCGCACTCAGGGAAGCGCTCACTCAGGGCAGCGAACACACTGGGGAGAGCACACACAGGGGAGCGCACACTCATGGGAGTGCACACACAGGGGAGTGCTCACTCAGGAGAGTGCACACTCAGCGGAGTGCACGCTCAGGTGAGCATACACTCAGGGGAGTGCACACTCAGGGGAGCCCTCACTCAGGAGAGTGCGAGCTCAGAGGAGTGCACACTCAGGGGAGTGCTCATTCGGGGAGTACACACTCAGGGGAGTGCTCACTCAGACGAGTGCACACTCAGGGAGACGCTCACAAAGCAGAGTGCCCACTCAGGTGAGCGCTCACTCAGGGGAGTGCACACTCAGGGGATCAAAACTGACCAGACTGGCTCAAGCCGGTTTTGACCGGCTCAAACCAGAACAGACCTGCCCAACCGGTTCAAACCAGAACAGACTGGCTCACAGCGGCACACATCGGACCAGACCGGCTTAAACAGGGTTTGACTGGCTCAAACCGAAGCGGAGAGGATCAAACAGGATCAAAACGGACCAGACCGGCTGTTAGACCAGCTCAAACATGTTTTGACTGGTTCAAACCAGACTCTAACCGGACCAGAACGGATCAAACCGCTGTTGACCAGCTCAAACCTGACTCAAACTGGACCAGACAGGCTCAAAGCGGTGTTGACTGGCTCAAACCGGACTCAATCCGGACCAGACCGTCTCATACCGGTTTTGAACGGCTCAAACCAGACCATTCCAGGTCAAACGAATCAAACTGGACCAGACCGGGTTAAACCGGACCAGACCAGCTCAAACCGGTTTTGACCGGCTCAAATCAGACGAGAGCAACACAAACCGAATTTGACCAGCTCAAACGAGACTCAAACAGGACCACACCGGCTCAAACCGGTTTTGACCGGCTCAAACCCAAACAGACCGGCTCAAACTGGACGAGACCGCCTCAAAGCGGTTGTGACCAACTCAAACCCGTCCAGACCGGCTAAAACGGAACCAGACCGGCTCTAACCGGATTTGACTGGCTCAAAGCGGACTAGACCGGCTCTAACTGGTTATGACCGGTTCAAACCGCACTTAAACCAGACCAGACCCTCTCAAACAGGTGTTGTCCGGCTCAAACCGGACTCAAACCGGACCAGACAGTCTCAAACCCGTTTTGACTGGCTCAAACCCGACCAGACCGGCTCAAACCGGCTTTGACCGGATGAGACAGGATAAAACTGGACCAGACCGCCTCAAACCGTTTCTCACCGTCTCAAACCAGACCAGACCGGCTTATACCGGATCAAACCGGTTTTCACCGGCTCAAACCAGACTCAAACCAGACCAGGAAAGCTAACACCGGCTCAAACTGGGCCAGACCAGCTCAAACCGGACTCAAACCAGACCAGACCGGCTCAAACTGATGTTGACCGGCTCCAACCGGACAGAAACCACCAGACCGGATCAAACCGGTTTTGACCGTCTCAAACCGGACAGACCGACTCACACCGGATCAAACTGTATCAGAGCGGCTCAAACCGGTTTTGACCGGTTCAAGCTGGACTCAAACAGGACCAGACGATCTCAAACCGGTTTTGACCAACTCAAACCGGAGCAGACCGGCTCAAACCGGTTTTGACAGGCTCAAATCGGACTCAAACTGGACCAGACCAGCTAAAACCGGCTCAAACTGGACCACACGGACTAAAATCGGATCAAACCGGACGAGACTGGCACAAAACGGATCAATCAGGGTCAGACCGGCTAGACCCGCTAAATCCAGTGTTGTCCGGCTCAAACCGGACTCAAACTGATATTGACCGGCTCAAACCAGATCAAACCGGAGCAGACCGGCTCAAACCGGTCCAGACCGGCTCAAACCGGTTTTGACTGGCTCAAACCGGACCAGACCGGCTCAACCGGATCACACCGGACCATACCCGCTTAAACCGGATCAAACTGGAACAGACCGCCTCAAACCGGCATTGACTAGCTCATACCCGACCAGTCCGTCTTAAACCGGACCAGACTGGCTCAAAACGGGTTTCACTGGCTTACTCAGGGGAGTGTACACGAAGGGGAGTGCTCATTTAGGGGAGTGCACACTCAGGGGAGTCCTCACTCAGGCGAGTGCACTCTCAGGTGAGAGCACACTCAGGGGAGCGCTCACTCAGGGGAGTGCACACTCAAAGGAGCGCACTCTCAGGGGAGTGCACACTCAGTGGGGTCCTCACTCAGGGGAGTGCGAACTAAGAGGAGTGCACACTCAGGGGAGTGCTCACTCAGGGGAGTGCACACTCAGGGGAGTCCTCCCTCAGTAGAATGCACAATCAGGGGAGTGCACACTCAGGGGAGTGCTCACTCAGGGGAGTGCACACACTGGGGAGCGCACACTCAGGTGAGCACACAAACAGGGGAATGTTCATCCAGGGGAGTGCACACTCAGGGGAGTCCTCACTCTGGCTAGCGCACAGTCAGGGGTGTGCCGACTCAGAGTAGTCCTTACTCAGGTGAGCGCACACTCAGGGGAGTGCATGCTCAGGGGAGCGCTCACTCAGGGGAGTGCTCATTCATGGGAGTGCACACTCAGGGGAGTCATCACCCAGATGTGTACCCCCACAGGAGAGCGCTCACTCTGGTGAGTCCTCACTCAGGCGAGTTCACACTCAGGGGAGTGCCCACATAGAGTAGTCCTTACTCAGGTGACCGCACATTCAATGGAGTGCACCCTCAGCGTAGCGCTCACTCAGGGGAGTGCACACTCAGGGGAGCGCACACTCAGGGGAGTGCACACACTGGGGGGTGCACACTCAGGGGTGTCCTCACTCAGAGGAGTGCGAACTAAGAGGAGTGCACACTCAGGGGAGTGCACACACAGGGGTGTCCTCACCGAGGGGAGCGCTCACTCAGGGGTGTGCACAATCAGGTGATCCCACACTCAGGGGAGTGCACACTCAGGGGAGTCCACACTCAGGAGAGTTCGAACCCAGGGAAGTGCACTCCCTGGGAAGCAAACACTCAAGGGACTGCACACTCAGGGTAGTGCACACTCAAGGGAGTCCTCACTCAGGAGAGTGCAAACTCAGAGGAGTGCACACTCAGGGGAGTGCTCATTCAAGAGAGTGCACACTCAGGGGAGTCATCACTCAGACGAGTACCCCCTCAGGAGTGCGCTCACTCTGGGGAGTTCTCACCCAGGCGAGTGCACACTCAGGTTAGTGCGCACTCAGGGGAGCGCTCACTCAGGGTAGTGCAATCCCAAGGGAGTGCAAACTCAGGGAAGTGTAAACTTAGGGGAGTGCTCAATCAGTGGAGTGCACACTCAGGGGAATCCAAACTCAGGCGAGTTCACAATCAGCGGAGTGCACACTCAGGGGAGTCCTCACTCAGGCGAGTGCACACTCAGGGGATTTCGCACTCAGGGAAGCTCTCACTCAGGCAGCGAACACACTGGGGAGAGCACACACAGGGGAGCGCACACTCATGGGAGTGCACACACAGGGGAGTGCTCACTCAGGAGAGCACACACTCAGCGGAGGGCACGCTCAGGTGAGCATACACTCAGGGGAGTGCACACTCAGGGGAGTCCTCACTCAGGAGAGTGCGAGCTCAGAGGTGTGCACACTCAGGGGAGTGCTCATTCAGGGGATTACACACTCAGGGGAGTGCTCACTCAGACGAGTGCACACTCAGGGAGACGCTCACAAAGCAGAGTGCCCACTCAGGTGAGCGCTCACTCAGGGGAGTGCACACTCAGGGGATCAAAACTGACCAGACCGGCTCAAACCAGAACAGACCGGCCCAACCGGTTCAAACCGGACCAGACCAGCTCACACCGGCACACACCGGACCAGACCGGCTTAAACAGGGTTTGACTGGCTCAAACCGAAGCGGAGAGGCTCAAACAGGATCAAAACGGACCAGAGCGGCTGTTAGACAAGATCAAACATGTTTTGACCGGCTCAAACCAGACTCTAACCAGACCAGAACGGATCAAACCGCTGTCGACCAGCTCAAACCTGACTCAAACTGGACCAGACCGGCTCAAAGCGGTGTTGACCGGCTCAAACCGGACTCAATCCGGACCAGACCGGTTCATACCGGTTTTGAACGGCTCAAACCAGACCATACCAGCTCAAACGAATCAAACTGGACCAGACCGGGTTAAACTGGATCAAACCGGACCAGACCAGCTCAAACCGGTTTTGACCGGCTCAAATCAGACGAGAGCAACACAAACCGAATTTGACCAGCTCAAACGAGACTCAAACAGGACCACACCGGCTCAAACCGGTTTTGACCGGCTCAAACCCGAACAGATCAGCTCAAACTGGACGAGACCGCCTCAAAGCGGTTTTGACCAACTCAAACCCGTCCAGACCGGCTAAAACCGAACCAGACTGGCTCAAACCGGATTTGACTGGCTCAAAGCGGACTAGACCGGCTCTAACTGGTTATGACCGGTTCAAACCGCACTCAAACCAGACCAGACCCTCTCAAACAGGTGTTGTCCGGCTCAAACCGGACTCACACCGGACCAGACCGGCTCAAACCGGTTTTGACCGGCTCAAACCGGACTCAAACCGGACCAGACCATCCCAGACCGCCTAAAACTGGGCCACAAACCGGTTTTGATCGTTTCAAACCATACCAGACTGGCTGAAACCGGTTTTTACCAACTGAGCCGGTTTTGACCGGCTCAAACCAGACCAGACCGGCTCAAACCAGACCAGACTGGCTCAAACCAGACCAGTCTGGCTCAAACCTGTTTTAACCGGCCCAAAATAGACCAGACCGGTTCAATACCGTTTTGAGCAGATCAAACTGGTTTTGAAAGCTCAAACCGGTTTTGACCGCTCAAACTGGTTTTGACCGGCTCAAACCACACCAGACCGGCTCAAACCGGTTTTGACTGGCTGAAACCGATTTTGACCAAATGAGACCGGTTCAAACTGGAACAGACGGCAACAGACCGGCTAAAACCCGATCAAACCGGACCAGAACGGTCCGGACCGCCTAACACCGGGCCAAACCGGCTCACACCTATTTTGACCGGCTCAGACCAGACCAGACGGGTTCAAACCGGTTTTGACTGGCTCAATCCGGTTTTGACCTTCTCACACCGGTTTTGACCAGCTGAAACCACTCCAGACCGCCTAAAACCTGTTTTCACCGGCTCAAACCGCTTTTAAACTGATTAGACAGGATCAAACTGGACCAGACCGGCTCAGACAGGCTCGAATCAGTTTTGAATGGCTTCAACAAGAACAAACTTGCTCAATCAGGTTTTGACCGGCTCGAACCTGCTTTGACCGATTCAAACGACTACAGACCGGCTAAAATCGGTTTTGACCAGCCCAAACCGGTTTTGACCTGTTTAGACTGGATCACACCGGACCAGACCGGCTCAGACAGGCTCGAATCGGTGTTGACTGGCTTCAACCAAACCAAACCGGCTCAAACCGGTTTTGACAGGCTCGAACCGGTTTTGACCAGCTCAAACCAGACAAGACCGGCTCAAACCAGACCAGACCGGCTCAAACCGGTTTTGACCTGCTCAAACCACAACAAACCGTCTGAAACCGGTTTTGACCAGCTAAAACCGGTTTTGACTGGATGAGACCGGATCAAACCGAATCAGACGGGCCCAGACCGTCTAAAATCGGAACAAACCGGACCAGACCGGCCCAGACGGCCTAACACTGGGCCACAAACCGATTTTGACCGGTTCAAACCAGACGAGACTGGATCAAACCAGTTTTGACCGACCTGAGCCGGTTATGAACGGCTCAAAACAGACCAGACCGGCTCAAACCAGACCACACCGGCGGAAACCACACCAGACCGGCTCAAACCGGTTTTCACCGGCTCAAACCACTCCAGACCGCCTGAAACCTGTTTTCACCGGCTCAAACCGTTTTTGAACTGATTAGACCGGATCAATCTGGACCAGACTGGCTCAGACAGGCTCGAATCGGTTTTGAATGGCTTCAACCAGAACAAAGTGGCTCAATCCGGTTTTGACTGTATTGAACCTGCTTTGACCGACTCAAACGACTAGAGACCGGCTAAAATCGGTTTTGACCAGCTCAAACAGGTTTGACCTGATTAGACTGGATCACACCCGACCAGACCGGCTGACAGGCTCGAACCGGTTTTGACTGACTTCAACCAAACCAAACCGGCTCAAACCGGTTTTGACAGGCTCGAACCGGTTTTGACCGGCTCAAACCAGACAAGACTGGCTCAAACCAGACCAGACCGGCTCAAACCGGTTTTGACCTGCTCAAACCACACCAAACCGGCTGAAACCGGTTTTGACCAGCTAAAACCGGTTTTGACTGGATGAGACCGGATCAAACCGAATCAGACGGGCCCAGACCGTCTAAAATCGGAACAAACCGGACCAGACCGGCCCAGACGGCCTAACACTGGGCCACAAACCGATTTTGACCGGTTCAAACCAGACGAGACTGGATCAAACCAGTTTTGACCGACCTGAGCCGGTTATGAACGGCTCTAAACAGACCAGACCGGCTCAAACCAGACCAGACCGGCTCAAACCGGTTTTGACAGGCTGAAAGCGGTTTTGACCACATCAAACTGGACTCGACCGGCGCAGACCAGCTGAAACTGGTCAAATCGGACCAGACCGGCCCAGACCGGCTAAAACTGGGCCACCAACCCGTTTTGACCATCTCAAACCAGACCAGACCGGCTCAAACCGGTTGTGACCCACCTGAGCCGGTTTTGACCGGCTCAAACCAAACCAGACCGACTGAAACCGGACCAGACCGGCTCAAACCGGTTTTGACCTGCTCAAACCACACCAGACCGGCTGAAACCGGTTTTGACCGGATGAGACCGTATCAAACCGAACCAGAGCGGCCCAGACCAGCTAAATTCGGATGAAACTGGACCAGACCGGCTCAGACAGGCTCGAATCGGTTTTGACTGGCTTCAACCAAACCAAACCGGCTCAAACCGGTTTTGACAGGCTCGAACCGGTTTTGACAGGCTCAAACCAGACAAGACCGGATCAAACCAGACCAAACCGGCTGAAACCGGTTTTGACCGGCTCAAACGGGATTTCACCTGCTCAAACCTCACCAGACTGGCTGAAACCAAACCTCACCAGACTGGCTGAAACCGGTTTTGACTGGCTAAAACCGGTTTTCACCGGATGAAATCGGTTCAAACCAAATTAGATCGACCCAGACCGGCTAAAATCGGAACAAACCGGACCAGACCGGCCCAGACCGTCTAACACTGGGCCACAAACCGGTTTTGACCGGTTCAAACCTGACCAGACCAGCTCAAACCAGTTTTGACCGACCTGAGCCGGTTGTGACCGGCTCAAACCAGACCAGACCAGCTCAAACCAGACCAGACCGGCCCAAACCGGTTTTGACAGGCTGAAAGCGGTTTTGACCGCATCAAACCGGACTCGACCGGCCCAGACCAGCTGAAACTGGTCAAAACCAGACCAGACCGGCCCAGACCGGCTAAAACCGGGATACAAACCGGTTTTGACCGGCTCAAACAAGACCAGAACGGCTCAAACCGGTTTGGCCGGCCTGAGACTTTTGACCGGCTCAAACCAGACCAGACTGACTCAAACCAGACCTGACCGGCTGAAACAGGTTTTGACCTGCTCAAACCACACCAGACCGGCTGAAACCGGTTTTGACTGGATGAGACCGTATCAAACCGAACCGGAGAGGCCCATACCGGCTAAAATCGGATCAAAATGGAGCAGATTGGCCCAGACCGCCTAAAACTTGGCCAGAAACCGGTTTTGACCGGTTCAAACCTGATGAGACCGGCTCACACCGGTTTTAACCGACCTGAGCCGGTTTTGACCGGCTCAAACCAGACCAGACCGGCTAAAATCAGACTTGACAAGCTCAAACCGGTTTTGACCAGCTCAAAGCGGTTTTGACCGGCTCAAACCAGACCAGACTGGTTCAATCCGGTTTTAACAGGCTCAACCAGTTTTGATCGGCTCGAACCGGTTTTGACCGGCTCAAAACGGTTTTGACGGACTCAAACCACACCAGTCCGGCTCAAACCGGATTAGACCGGCTGAAACCGATTTTGACCCTATGAGACAAGATCAAATCAGACCAGACGGGCCCAGACCGGCTAAAACCGGATCAAACGGATCAGAACGGCCTAGACCACCTAAAACCGGGCCAAAACCAGCTCAAACCTATTTTGACCAGATCAAACCAGACCTGACGGCTCAAACCAGACCAGACCGGCTCAAACCGGATCAAACCGGACCAGACCGGCCCAGACCGACTAAAACGGGGCCAAATCATCTCAAATCAATTTTGATCGGCTCAAACCAGACCAGACCAGCTCGAACCAGTTTTCACCGGCTTAAACCAGGCGTGACCGGCTCAAACCGGTATTGATCGGATTAGACAGGATCAAACCAGAGCAGACCGGCTCAAACTGGTTTTGACCGGCTCAAACTGGTTTTCACCTGCTCAAACCTCACCAGACTGGCTGAAACCGGTTTTGACCGGCTAAAACCGGTTTTGACCGGATGAAACCGGATCAAACCGAATTAGAAGGGCCCAGACCGGCTAAAATCGGAACAAACCGGACCAGACCGGCCCAGAACGCCTAACACTGAGCCACAAACCGGTTTTGACCGGTTCAAACCAGACCAGACCTGCTCAAACCAGTTTTGACTGACCTGAGCCGGTTATGACCGGCTCAAACCAGACCAGACCAGCTGAAACCAGACCAGACCAGCTCAAACCGATTTTGACAGGCTGAAAGCGGTTTTTGACCGCATCAAACCGGACTCGACCAGCCCAGACCCACTGAAACCATCAAACTGGACCAGACCGGCCCAGACCGGCTAAAACTGGGCCACCAACCGGTTTTGACCGGCTCTAACCAGACTAGACTGCTCAAACCAGTTTTGACCAGCTCAAACCAGACCAGATCGGCTCAAACCGGATCAAACCAGAACAGACAGGCCCGAACCGTCTAAAACCGGGCCAAACGGCTCAAAACTATTTTGACCGGCTCAAACCAGACCAGACCGGCTCGTACCTGTTTTCAACGGCTCAAACCAGATCTGACCAGCTCAAACCGGTTTTGACCGGATTAGACCAGATCAAACAGGACCAGACCTTCTCAAACCGGATCATACCGGACCAGACGGGCTCAAACCCGGTTTTGACCTGCTCAAACCACACCAGACCAGCTGAAACCGGTTTTGACTGGCTAAAATCGGTTTTGACCGTATCAGACCGGATCAAAATGAATCAGACCAGCCCACACTGGCTAAAATCGTATCAAATCGGACGCAGACGGGCCCAGAACGCCTAAAACTGCACCACAAACCGGATTTGAGCGGTTCAAACCAGACCAGAAGGGCTCAAACCGGTTTTGACCGACCTGAGCCGGTTTTAACCAGCTCAAACCAGACCAGACCGGCTCAAACCAAAACAGACCGGCTCAAACGGGTTTTGACCGGGTCAAACCAACTAGACCGGTTCAATCCAGTTTTCACCGGCTTAAACCGGTTTTGAACGGCTTGAACCAGTTTTGACCGGCTCAAACCACAGCAGACCGGCTCAAACCACACCAGACCGACGCAAACGGGTTTTGACTGGTTGAAACCGATATTGACAGGATGAGACCGGATCAAACCGGAACAGGCGAGCCCAGACCAGCTGAAACCGGATCAAACCGGACGAGACCAGCCCAGTACGGCTAAAACCGGGTCACAAACCGGTTTTGACGGGCTCAAAGCAGACCAGACGTGCTCAAACCTGTTTTTGACCTGCCTGAGCCAGTTTTGAGAAGCGCAAACCAGACCAGACCGGATTAAACCGGACCAGACCGGCCCAAACCGGTTATGACCAGCTCAAACCAGACCAGACCGGTTCAAACCGGTTTTGACTGGCTCAATCCGGTTTTGACCGGCTCAAACCGCTTTTGACCAGCTCAAGCCACTCCAGACCGGCTAAAACCGGTTTTCACCGGCTCAAACCGCTTTTAACCTGATTAGACCGGATAAATCCACACCAGACCGGCTCAGACAGGCTCGAATCGGTTGTGACTGGCTTCAACCAGACCACACCGGTTCAAACCGGTTTTGACCGGCTCACACCAGAATAGACCGGCTCAAACCAGACCAGACCGGCTCAAACTGGTTTAGACCGGCTGAAACCGATTTTGACCCTATGAGACAAGATCAAATCGGACCAGACGGGCCCAGACCGGCTAAAACCTGATCAAACCGGACCAGAACAGCCCAGACCACCTAAAACCGGGCCAAACCGGCTCTAACCTATTTTGACCGGCTCAAAGGAGACCAGACGGCTTAAACAGGTTTTGACCGGCTAAAACCAGACCACACCGGTTCAAACTGGACCAGACCGGCCCAAACCGGTTTTGACCAGCTCAAACCAGAACAGACAGGTTCAAACCGGTTTTGACTGGCTCAATCCGGTTTTGACCGGCTCAAACCGCTTTTGACCAGCTCAAGCCTCTCCAGACCGGCTAAAACCGGTTTTCACCGGCTCAAACCGCTTTTAACCTGATTAGACCGGATAAAACATCACCAGACCGGCTCAGACAGGCTCGAATCGGTTGTGACTGGCTTCAACCAGACCACACCGTTTCAAACCGGTTTTGACCGGCTCAAACAGGTTTTGACCGGCTCACACCAGAATAGACCGGCTCAAACCAGACCAGACCGGCTCAAACTGGTTTAGACTGGCTGAAACCGATTTTGACCCTATGAGACAAGATCAAATCGGACCAGACGGCCCAGACCGGCTGAAACCTTATCAAACCGGACCAGAACAGCCCAGACCACCTAAAACGGGGCCAAACCGGCTCTAACCTATTTTGACCGGCTCAAAGGAGACCAGACCGGCTCAAACAGGTTTTGACCGGCTAAAACCAGACCACACCGGTTCAAACTGGACCAGACTGGCTCCAACCGGTTTTGACCGCTCAAACCACTTTTGAGCTGCTCCAACCAGACCACACCAGCTCAAACCAGAGCAAACCCGCTTAAACCGGTTTTGACCGGCTCAAACCGGTTTTCATCTGCTCAAACCACAGAAGACCGGCTGAAACCGGTTTTGACTGGCTAAAACCGGTTTTGACCGGATGAGACCTGATCAAACCGAATCAGAATGGCCCAGACCGGCTACAATCGGATCAAACAGGACCAGACCGGCCCAGACCGCCTAAAACTGGGCCACAAACCGGTTTTGACCGGTTCAAACCACACCAGACCGGCTCAAACCAGTTTTGACCAACCTGAGCTGGTTTTGACCGGCTCAAACCAGACCAGAGCGGCTCAAACCAGACCAGACCGTGTCAAACCGGGTTTGACTGGCTCAAACGAGATCAGACTGGCTCAAACCGGTTTTGACTGGATGAGACAGGATAAAACCGGATCAGACCGGCTCACACTGGATGAAACCGCACCAGACCGGCCCAGAAAATCTGAAGCCAGAGCAAAGCGGACCAGACCGGGCCAGACCGACTAAAACCGGGCCACAAACCGGTTTTGACCGCTCGAACCAGACCAGAGCAGCTCAAACCGATTTTGACCAGCTCAAACCACACCTGACCGGCTCAAACCGGTTTTTTACCGGATGAAACCGATTTGACCGGATGAGACAGGATCAAACTGGACCCAGAAATTTCCAGACCGGTTAAAACCGGATTAAACCACACCAGACCGGCCCAGACCGACTAAAACCAGGCAAACCGGCTCAGACCTATTTTGACCAGCTCAAACCAGACCAGACCGGCTCAAACCGGAGAAAACCGGACCAGACCAGCGCAGACCACCTAAAACCGTGCCAAACCGCTCAATCAGATTTTGACTGGCTCAAACCAGACCAGACCTGCTCAAACCAGACCAGACTGTCCTACAAAAAACTGGTTTTGACTGGTTAAATCAGAAGAGACTGGCTCAAACCGGTTTTGACCGGATGAGACAGGATAAAACCAGACCAGACTGGCTCAAACCGGATGAAACTGCACCAGACCATCCCAGAACAGCTGAAGCCAGAGCAAATCGGACCACACTTGGGCCACAGCAGCTAAAACCGGCCACAAACCGGATTTGACCGGCTCAAACAAGACCAGAACGGCTGAAACCTGTTTGGCCGGCCTGAGACGGTTTTGACCGGCTCACACCAGACCAGACCGGCTCAAACCAGATCACACCGGCTCAAATCGGTTTTGACCGGCTCAAACCAGACCAGACCGCTTCAATCCGGTTTTGACCGGCTTAAACCGGTTTTGAACGGCTCGAACCGGCTTTGACCAGCTCAAACCACACCAGACCGGCTCAAACCGGTTTTGACCGGTTGAAACGATATTGACCGGATGAGACTGGATCAAACCGGACCAGACAAGCCCAGACCAGCTAAAACCGGATCAAACCGGACAGACTGGCATAGATCGCCTAAAACAGGGCCAAACCGACTCTAACCTATTTTGACCGGCTCAAACCTTATACCCAGACCGGCTCAAACCGGTTTTCACCGGCTCAAACCAGACCAGACCGGTTCAAACTGGACCAGACCGGCTTAAACCGATTTTGACCGCAAGACACCGGATCAAACTGGACCAGACCGGCTCAAACCGGATCAAACCGGACCAGACTGGCTCAGACAGGCTCGAATCGGTTTTGACTGGTTTCAAACAGACCAAACTGGCCCAAACCGGTTTTGACCGGCTCTATCCGGTTTTGACCAGCTCAAACCAGACCAGACCAGCTCAAACCAGAGCAAATCGGCTTAAACCGGTTTTGACCGGCTCAAACCGGTTTTCACCTGCTCAAACCACACAAGACCGGCTAAAACCGGTTTTGACCGGATGAGACCTGATCAAAACGAATCAGAACGGCCAAGACCGTCTAAAATCGGGTCTAACAGGACCAGACCGGCCCAGACCGCCTAAAACAGGGCCACAAACCGGTTTTGACGGTTCAAACCAGACCAGACCAGCTCCAACCAGTTTTGACCGGCTCAAACCGCTTTTGAGCTGCTCAAACCACACCAGACAGCTGAAACCGGTTTTGAACAGCTAAAACCGGTTTTGTCCGGATGAAACCAGAACAAACGGAATTAGATCGGCCCAGACAGGCTAAAATCAGAACAAACCGGACAAGACCAGACCAGACCGCCTAAAACTGGCCACAAACCGGTTTTGACCGATTCAAACCAGGCCAGACCGTCTCAAACCGGTTTTGACCGACCTGAGCGGGTTTTGACCGGCTCAAACCAGATGAGTCCGGCTGAAACCAGACCAGACAGGCTCAAACCGGTTTTGACCTGCTCAAACCACACCAGACCGGCTGAAACCGCTTTTGACAGGATGAGACGGTATCTAACCGAACCAGAGCGGCCCAGACCGGCTAAAATCAGTTCAAACCAGACCAGATGGTCCCAGACCACCTAAAACTGGGCCACAACCGGTTTTGACTGGTTCAAAACTGATGAGACCGGCTCAAACCGGTTTTGACCGACCTGAGCCGGTTTTGACTGGCTTAAACCAGACCAGATCGGCTTAAACCTCACCACACCAGCTCAAATCGGTTTTGACTGGCTCTAAGCGGTTTTGACTGGCTCAAACCAGACCAGACCTGTTCAATCCGGTTTTGACAGGCTCAAACCGGTTTTGAACGGCTCGAACCGGTTTTGACCAGCTCAAAACGGTTTTGACCGGCTCAAACCACACCAGACCGGCTCAAACTGGTTTAGACCTGCTGGAACCGATTTTGACTCTATGAGACAAGATCAAATCGGACTAGATGGGCCCAGACCGGCTAAAACCTGATCAAACTGGACCGATTTTGACCGGAAGACAACGGATCAAACCGGACCAGACCAGCTCACACCGGATCAAACTGGACCAGACTGGCTCAGACAGGCTCGAATCGGTTTTGACTGGTTTCAACCAGACCGAACCGGCTCAAACCGGTTTTGAACGGCTCGAACCGGTTTTCACCGGCTCAAACCAGACCAGACCATCTCAAACCAGAGCAAACCGGCTTAAACCGGTTTTGACCGGCTCAAATCGGTTTTCACCTGCTCAAACCACACAAGACCGGCTGAAACCAGTTTTGACCGGCTAAAACCGGTTTTGACCGGATGAGACCGGATCAAACCGAATCAGAACGGCCCAGACCGGCTAAAATCGGATCAAACAGGACCAGACTGGCCCAGACCGCCTAAAACTGGGCCATAAACCGGCTTTGACCAGTTCCAACCAGACCAGACTGGCTCAAACCGGTTTTGACCGACCTGAGCCGGTTTTGACCCCCTCAAACCAGACCAGACTGGTACAAACCAGACCAGACCGGCTCAAACCAATTTTGACCAGCTCAAACCAGACCAGACTGGCTCAAACCGGTTTTGACCACAGGGGACAGGATAAAACCGGATCAGACCGACTCACACCGGATGAAACCGCACCAGACCGGCCCAGAAAAAGTGAAGCCACAGCAAACTGGACCAGACCGGGCCAGACCGGCTAAAACCGGGCCACAAACCGGTTTTGACCAGCTCGAACCATACCAGAGCAGCTCAAACCGATTTTGACCAGCTCAAACCACACCTGACCGGCTCAAACCGGTTTTTACCGGATAAAACCGATTTTGACCAGATGAGACAGGATCAAACCGGACCAGACCCCTTCCAGACCGGCTAAAACCGGATTAAACCACACCAGACCGGCACAGACCGACTAAAACCAGGCCAACCCGGCTCAGACCTATTTTGACCGGCTCAAACCAGACCAGACCGGCTCAAACCAGAGAAAACCGGACCAGACCGGCCCAGACCGTCTAAGACCATGCCAAACAGGCTCAATCAGATTTTGACCGGCTCAAACCAGACCCAATCTGCTCAAACCAGAACAGACTGTCTCAAACTGGTTTTGACCGGTTAAACCAGGAGAGACTGGCTCAAACCGGTTTTCTCCGGATGAGACAGGATAAAACCGGACCAGACTGGCTCAAACCGGATGAAATTGCACCAGACCATACCAGAACAGCTGAAACCGGAGCAAATCGGACCACACTGGGTCAGACTGGCTAAAACCAGGCCACAAAAGGTTTTGACCAGCTCAAGACCAGAACGGCTCAAACCGGTTTTGCCGGCCTGAGACGGTTTTGACTAGCTCAAACCAGACCAGACCGGCTCAAACCAGACCAGACCCGCTCAAATCGGTTTTGACCAGCTCAAACCAGACCAGACGGGTTCAATCCGGTTTTGACCGGCTTAAACCGGTTTTGAACGGATTGAACCGGTTTTGACCAGCTCAAACCACACCAGACCGGCTGAAACCGGTTTTGACCGGCTAAAACCGGTTTTGTCCGGATGAAACCAGATCAAACGGAATTAGATCGGCCCAGACCGGCAAAAATCAGAACAAACCGGACCAGACTCGCCCAGACCACCTAAAACTGGGCCACAAACCGGTTTTGACCGGTTCAAACCAGGCCATACCGGCTCAAACAGGTTTTGACAGACCTGAGAGGGTTTTGAACGGCTGAAACCAGACCAGACAGGCTCAAACCGGTTTTGACCTGCTCAAACCACACCAGACAGGCTGAAACCGCTTTTGACCAGATGAGACCGTATCAAACCGAACCAGAGTGGCCCAGACCGGCTAAAATCGGATCAAACCAGACCAGATCGGCCCAGACCGCCTAAATCTGGGCCACAGACCGGTTTTCACCAGTTCAAAACTGATGAGACTGGCTCAAACTGGTTTTGACCGACCTGAGCCGGTTTTGACCGGCTTAAACCAGACCAGATCGGCTAAAACCACACCACAACAGCTCAAACCGGTTTTGACCCGCTCAAAGCGGTTTTGACCAGCTCAAACCAGACCAGACCTGTTCAATCCGGTTTTGACAGGCTCAAACCGGTTTTGAACGGCTCGAACCGATTTTGACCAGCTCAAAACGGTTTTGACCGGCTCAAACCACACCAGACCGGCTCAAACTGGTTTAGACCGGCTGAAACCGATTTTGACCCTATGAGACAAGATCAAATCGGACCAGATGGGCCCAGACCGGATAAAACCTGATCAAACCGCACCAGAACAGCCCAGACCACCTAAAACCGGGCCAAACCGGCTCTAACGTATTTTGACCTGCTCATGCGAGTCCAGACCGGCTCAAACAGGTTTTGACCGGCGCAAACCAGACCAGACCGGTTCCAACCGGAACAGACCGGCTCAAAACGATTTTGACCGGAAGACACCGGATCAAACCAGACCAGACCGGCTCACACCGGATCAAACCGGACCAGACTGGCTCAGACAGGCTCGAATCGGTTTTGACTGGTTTCAACCAGACCAAAACGGCACAAACCGGTTTTCACGTGCTCAAACCACACCATCCCGGCTGAAAGCAGTTTTAACAGGCTGAAACTGGATTTGACCGGATGAGATAGGATCAAACCGAGTCAGACCGGCCCAGAGTGGCTAAAATCGGATAAAACCAGACCAGACCGGCCCAGACCGCCTAAAACTGGGCCACAAACCGGTTTTGACCGGCTCAAACCAGACCACACCTGCTCAAAACGGTTTTGAATGGCCTGAGCCGGTTTTGACCACCTCAAACCAGAGCAGACCGGCTCAAACCGGACCAGACCAGCTAAAACCGGTTTTGACCAGATGACACCGGATCAAACCGGATCAAACCAGATCAGACCGGTTTGATCCGGTTTTGTCTGGCTCAAACCGGTTTGGAACGGCTCGAGCCGGTTTTGACGGGCTCAAACCGGTTTTGACCGGCTGAAACCGATTTTGACCAGATGAGACCGGATCAAAACGGAACAGACTGGCCCAGGCCAGCTAAAACCGGGGCACAAACCGGTTTTGACCGGCTCAAACCAGACCAGACCGGCTCAAACCGGACCAGACCGGCTCAAACCAGACCAGACCGGATCAAACCAGACCAGACCGGCTCAAAATGGTTTTGACCAGATGGCACCAGATCAAACCGGACCAGACCAGTTCACAACAGATCAAACCGGACCAGACAGGCCCGGACCGGCTAAAATCGGGCCAGAACGTCTCAAACCGGTTTTGACCACGTCAAACCAGACCAGACCGGTTCAAACCGGTTTTCACTGAGTCAATCCGGTTTTGACCGGCTGACACCGGTTTGACCGGATCAAACCACTCCAGACTGGCAAAAACCGGTTTTTCATTGGCTCAAACCTGGCTTGACCTGAGTAGACCGGATCAAACCGGACGAGACCAGCTCACACAGTCTCGAATCGGTTTTGACTGACTTCAAGCAGACCAAACCGGCTCGAACTGGTATTGACCGGCTCAAACCAGACCAGACCGACTCAATCCAGTCCAGATGAGCTGAAAAAGGTTTTGACCAGCTCAAACCGGTTTTGATCCGCTCAAACCACACCAGATCGGCTGAAACCGGTTTTTCAAGGATCAAACCGGTTTTGACCATCTCAAACCAGACCAGACCGGTTCTATCCGGTTTGGACTGGCTGAAACCAGACCAGACCGGCTCAAAAGGGATCAATCCGGACCAGACCGGCTAGACCCGCTAAATCCGGTTTTGTCCGACTCAAACCAGATTCAAACCGATATTGACCGGCTGAAACCAGATCAAACCGGAGCAGACTGGCTCAAACCGGATCAAACCGGACCAGACCCGCTCAAACGGATCACACCGGACCATACCCGCTTAAACCGGATCATACTGGAACAGACCGCCTCAAACCGGCGTTGACCAGCTCAGACCCGACCAGTCCGGCTTAAACCAGACCAGACTGGCTCAAAACGGGTTTCACTGGCTTACTCAGGGGAGTGTACACGAAGGGGAGTGCTCATTTAGGGGAGTGCACACTCAGGGGTGTCCTCACTCAAGGGAGTGCACACACAGGGGAGTGCACACTCAGGGGAGCGCTCACACAGGGGAGTGGCCACTGAGGTGAGCGCTCACACATGGAAGATCACACTCAGGGGAGCCCTCACTCAGGCGAGTCCACACTCAGGGGAGTGCACACTCAGAGTAGTCCTCACTCAGGCGAGTGCACTCTCAGGTGAGAGCACACTCAGGGGAGTGCACACACTGGGGGGTGCACACTCAGGGGAGTCCTCACTCAGAGGAGTGCGAACTAAGAAGAGTGCACACTCAGGGGAGTGCTCACTAAGGGGAGTGCACACACAGGGGTGTCCTCACCGAGGGGAGCGCTCACTCAGGGGAGTGCACAATCTGGTGAGCCCACACTCAGGAGAATGCACACTCAGGGGAGTCCTCACTCAGGAGAGTGCGAACTCAGGGAAGTGCACTCCCTGGGAAGCGAACACTCAAGGGACTGCACATTCAGGGTAGTGCGCACTCAAGGGTGTCCTCACTCAGGAGAGTGTGAACTCAGAGGATTGCACACTCAGGGGAGTGCTCATTCAGGGGAGTGCACACTCAGGGGAGTCATCACTCAGACGAGTACCCCCTCAGGAGAGCGCTCACTCTGGGGAGTCCTCACACAGGCGAGTTCACACTCAGGGGAGTGCACACTCAGGGGTGTCCTCACCCAGGCGAGTGCACACTGAGGTTAGTGCGCACTCAGGGGAGCGCTCACTCAGGGGAGTTCACACTCAGGGTAGCGCAATCTCAAGGGAGCACAAACTCAGGGGAGTGTAAACTTAAGGGAGTGCTCAATCAGTGGAGTGCACACTCAGGGGAGTCCAAACTCATGCGAGTTCACAATCAGGGGAGTGCACACTCAGGGGAGTCCTCACCCAGGCGAGTGCACACTCAGGGGAGTTCGCACTCAGGGGAGCGCTCACTCAGGGCGGCGAACACAATGGGGAGAGCACACACAGGGGAGCGCACACTTATGGGAGTGCACACACAGGGGAGTGCTCACTCAGGAGAGCGCACACTCAGCGGAGTGCACGCTCAGTTGAGCATACACTCAGGGGAGTGCACACTCAGGGGAGTCCTCACTCAAAAGAGTGCGAACTCAGGGGAGTGAAATCTCAGGGTAGCACACTCTCAGGGGAGTGCACACTCAGGGGAGTCCTCACTCAGGAGAGTGCGAACTCAGAGGAGTGCACACTCAGGGGAGTGCTCATTCATGGGAGTACACATTCAGGGGAGTGCTCACTCAGACGAGTGCACACTCAGGGGAATGCACACTCAGGGAGGCACTCACAAAGTGGAGTGCCCACGCAAGTGAGCGCTCACTCAGGGGAGTGCACACTCAGGGGATCAAAACGGACCAGACCGGCTCAAAGCGGTGTTGACCGGCTCAAACCGGACTCATTCCGGACCAGACCGACTCATACCGGCTTTGAACAGCTCAAACCAGACCATACCAGCTCAAACGAATCAAACTGGACCAGACCGGGTTAAACCGGATCAAACCGGACCAGACCAGCTCAAACCGGTTTTGACCGGCTCAAATCGGACAAGAGCAACACATACCGAAATTGACCAGCTCAAACCAGACTCAAACAGGACCACACCGGCTCAAACCGGTTTTGAACGGCTCAAACCCGATCAGACCATCTGAAACCGGACCAGACAGGCTCAAACCGGTTTAGACCAGCTCAAACCCTACCAGACTGGCTGAAATGGGACGAGACGGCCTCAAACCGGGATTGACTGGCTCAAATCGGACCAGAACGGCACAAACCTGTTTTGACCATATTAGACTGGCTCAAACCGCTTTTTAGCAGCTCAAGTCGCACCACACCAGCTGAAACCGGTTTTGACCAGCTCCAAATGGACTCAAACCGTTTTTGACTGTCACAAACCGGACCAGACCGCCTCAAACCTGTTTTGACCGTCTCAAACCGGACGCAAAACATACCAGTCCTGCTCAAACTGGACTCAAAGCGGACTAGACCGGCTCTAACCGGTTATGACCGGCTCAAACCGCACTCAAACCGGACCAGACTGTCTCAAACTGGTGTTTTCTGGCTCAAACCGCACTCAAACCGGACCAGACCGGCTCAGACCGGTTTGTACCGGCTCAAATCGGACCAGAGCAGCTGAAACAGGACGAGACCCGCCTCAAACCGGTTTTGACCGACTCAAACCCGTCCAGACCGGCTAAAACTGGACCAGACCGGCTCAAACCGGCACAAAGCGGACCAGAACGGCTCAAACCGGTTTTGACCGGCTCAAACCAGACCAGACCAGCTTGAACCTGCTCAACCGAACCAGACCAGCACAGAAAGGCTAAAACCGGGCCAAACCGGCTCAATCAGGTTTCACCGTCTCCAACAAGACCAGACTGACTCAAACAAGACCACACCAGCTCAAACCGGTTTTGACCGGATGAGACCAGATTAAAACGGACCAGACCGGCTCAAACCGCATCGAACTGGAAAAGACCGGCCCACACCGGCTAAAACCAGGCCAAATCGGCTCAAACCGGTTTTGACCGGCTCAAACCAGACCAGACCGGCTCAAACCGGTTTTGACCGTCTCAAAACAGACCAGACCGGCTCAAACAGAATTTGACCGGATGAGACAGGATAAAACCGGAGCAGACCGGCTCAAACCGGATGAAACCGGACCAGACCGGACCAGAACAGCTGAAGCCGGAGAAACCGCACCAGACCGACCCAGACCTGTTAAAACCGAGCCAAAAAACCGGTTTTGACTGGCTCAAAGAAGATCAGACCGGCTCAAACCGGTTTTGACCGGCTGAAGGCACTCCAGACCGTCTCAAACCAGACCAGACCGGGTCAAACCGGTTTTGACCGGATGACACCGGATGAAACTGGACCAGACCGGCTCACACCGGATCAAACCGGACCAGACCCGCCCTGACCGGCTGAAACCGGATCAAACCGGACCGGACCGGCCCAGACCGGCTAAAACCAAGCCACAAACCGGTTTTGACTGGCTCAAAGAAGATCAGACCGGCTGAAACCGGTTTTGACTGGATCAAACCAGACCAGACCGTCTCAAACCGGACCAGACCGGCTCAAACCGGTTTTGACCGGATGAAACCGGATCATACCGGACCAGACCGGCTCACACAGGATCAAACCGGACCAGACAGGCCCTGACCGGCTGAAACTGGATCAAACCGGACCAGACCGGCCCAGAGCGCCTAAAACTGGGCCAGACGGGCTCAAACCGGTTTTCGCCGGCTCAAACCAGACCACGCCGGTTCAAACCGGTTTTGACTGGCTCAATCCAGTTTTGACCGTCTCAAACCGGTTTTGACTGGCTGAAGGCACTCCAGACCGGCTAAAACCGGTTTTAACTGGCTTAAACCGGTTTTGACCTGATTAGACTGGATCAAACCGGACCAGACCGTCTCAGACAGGCTCGAATCGCTTTTGACTGGCTTCAACCAGACCAAACCGGCTGAAACCGGTTTTGACCGGCTCAAACCAGACCAGACCGGCTCAAACCGGTTTTGATCGGCTCAAACCGGTTTTGACCTCCTCAAACCACACCAGACTGGCTGAAACCAGCTTTGACCGGATGAGACCGGATCAAAGCGAATCAGACCAGCCCAGACTGGCTAAAATCGGATCAAACTGTACCAGATCAGCCCAGACTGCCTAAAACTGGCCCAGAAACCGGTTTTTACCGGTTCAAATCAGGCCAGACCGCATCTAAACTGTTTTGTCCGACCTTAGCTGGTTTTGACTGGCTCAACCCAGACCAGACTGGCTGAAACCAGACCAGACTGGCTCAAACCGATTTTGACTGGCTCAAACCGGTTTTGACCGGATGAGACCAGATCAACCCGAATTAGACCGGCTCAGACTGACTAAAATCGGAACAAACCGGACCAGACCAGTCCAGACTGCCTAAAACTGGGCCACAAACCGGTTTTGACGGGTTCAAACAAAACCAGACTGGGTAAAACCAGTTTTGACCGACCTGAGCCGGTTTTGACCAGCTCAAATCAGACCAGACCGGCTCAAACCAGACTAGACCATCTCAAACCGGTTTTGTCCGGCTCAAAGCGGTTTTCACCGCATCAAAGAGACTCGACCGGCGCAGACAAGCTGAAACCGGTCAAAGCGGACCAGACCAGACCAGACCGGCTAAAACCGGCCACCAACAGTTTTGACCGGCTCAAACCAGACAAGACAGGCTCAAAACGGTTGTGACCGACCTGAGCCGGTTTTGACCGGCTCAAACCAGACCAGACCGGCTGAAACCGGACCAGACCAGCTGAAACCGGTTTTGACCGGATGACACCGGATCAAATCAGACCAGACCGGCCCAGACCAGCTAAAACTGGGCTAGAAAGACTCAAACCGGTTTTCACCAGCTCAAACCAGACCAGACCGTTTGAAACCGGTTTTGACTGGCTCTATCCGGTTTAGACCGGCTCAAACCGGTTTTGACCAGCTCAAAGCGGTTTTGATGGGATCAAACCGGACTCGACCATCACAGACCAGCTGAAACCAGATCAAATCGGAGCAGACCGTCCCAGACCGGCTAAAACTTGGCCACAAACCGGTTTTGACCAGCTTAAACCAGACCAGACCGGCTCAAACCGGGGCAGACCTGCTCAAACCAGATTTGACCGGATGAGATCAGATCAAACCGGACCAGACTGGCTCAAACCGGCTCAAACTGGACCACACGGACTAAAATCGGATCAAACCAGACGAGACCGGCTCAAAAGGGATCAATCCGGACCAGACAGGCTAGACCCGCTAAATCCGGTTTTGTCCGGCTCAAACCGGATTCAAACCGATATTGACCGGCTCAAACCAGATCAAACCGGAGCAGACAGGCTCAAACCGGATCAAACCAGACCAGACCGGCTCAACCGGATCACACCAGACCATACCCGCTTAAACCGGATCAAACTGGAACAGACCGCCTCAAACCGGCATTGACCAGCTCAGACCCGACCAGTCCGGCTTAAACCGGACCAGACTGGCTCAAAACGGGTTTCACTGGCTTACTCAGGGGAGTGTACACGAAGGGGAGTGCTCATTTAGGGGAGTGCACACTCAGGGGTGTCCTCAGTCAAGGGAGTGCACACACAGGGGAGGGCACACTCAGGGGAGCCCTCAAACAGGGGAGTGGCCACTGAGGTGAGCGCTCACACATGGAAGAGCACACTCAGGGGAGCCCTCACTCAGGCGAGTCCACACTCAGCGGAGTGCACACTCAGAGTAGTCCTCACTCAGGCGAGTGCACTCTCAGGTGAGAGCGCACTCAGGGGAGCGCTCACTCAGGGGAGTGCACACTCAAAGAAGCGCACACTCAGGGGAGTGCACACTCAGTGGAGTCCTCACTCAGGAGGGTGTGAACTAAGAGGAGTGCACACTCAGGGGAGTGCTCACTCAGGGGAGTGCACACTCAGGGGAGTCCTCCCTCAGGAGAGTGCACACTGAGGGGAGTGCACACTCAGGGGAGTGCTCACTCAGGGGAGTGCACACACTGGGGAGCGCACACTCAGGTGAGCGCACAAACAGGGGAATGTTCATTCAGGGGAGTGCACACTCAGGGGAGTCCTCACTCAGGCGAGCGCACATTCAGGGGAGTGCCGACTCAGAGTAGTCCTTACTCTGGTGAGCGCACACTCAGGGGAGTGCACACTCAGGGGAGCGCTCACTCAGGGGAGTGCTCATTCAGGGGAGTGCACACTCAGGGGAGTCATCACTCAGACGAGTACCCCCTCAGGAGAGCGCTCAGTCTGGTGAGTCCTCATTCAGGTGAGTTCACACTCAGGGGAGTGCCCATTTAGAGTAGTCCTTACTCAGGTGAGCACACACTCAGGGGAGTGCACCCTCAGCAGAGCGCTCACTCAGGAGAGTGCACACTCAGGGGAGCGCACACTCAGGGGAGTGCACACACTGGGGGATGCACACTCATGGGAGTCCTCACTCAGAGGAGTGCGAACTAAGAGGAGTGCACACTCAGGGGAGTGCTCACTCAGGGGAGTGCACACACAGGGGTGTCCTCACCGAGGGGAGCACTCACTCAGGGGAGTGCACAATCAGGTGAGCCCACACCCAGGAGAGTGCACACTCAGGGGAGTCCTCACTCAGGAGTGTGCAAACTCAGGGAAGTGCACTCGCTGGGAAGCGAACACTCAAGGGACTGCACATTCAGGGTAGTGCACACTCAAGGGAGTCCTCACTCAGGAGAGTGCGAACTCAGAGGATTGCACACTCAGGGGAGTGCTCATTCAGGGGAGTGCGCACTCAGGGGAGTCATCACTCAGACGAGTACCCCCTCAGGAGAGCGCTCACTCTGGGGAGTCCTCACACAGGCGAGTTCACACTCAGGGGAGTGCACACTCAGGGTTGTCCTCAACCAGGCGAGTGCACACTGAAGTTAGTGCGCACTCAGGGGAGCGCTCACACAGGGGAGTTCACACTCAGGGTAGCGCAATCTCAAGGGAGCACAAACTCAGGGGAGTGTAAACTTAGGGGAGTGCTCAATCAGTGGAGTGCACACTCAGGGGAGTCCAAACTCAGGCGAGTTCACAATCAGGGGAGTGCACACTCAGGGGAGTCCGCACTCAGGGGAGCGCTCACTCAGGGCAGCGAACACACTGGGGAGAGCACACACAGGGGAGCGCACACTTATGGGAGTGTACACACAGGGGAGTGCTCACTCAGGAGAGCGCACACTCAGCGGAATGCACGCTCAGTTGAGCATACACTCAGGGGAGTGCACACTCAGGGGAGTCCTCACTCAAAAGAGTGCGAACTCAGGGGAGTGAAATCTCAGGGTAGCACACACTCAGGGGAGTGCACACTCAGGGGAGTCCTCACTCAGGATAGTGCGATCTCAGAGGAGTGCACACTCAGGGGAGTGCTCATTCAGGGGAGTAAACATTCAGGGGAGTGCTCACTCAGACGAGTGCACACTCAGGGGAATGCACACTCAGGGAGGCGCTCATAAAGCAGAGTGCCCACTCAAGTGAGCGCTCACTGAGGGGAGTGCACACTCAGGGTTTCAAAACGGACCAGAGCGGCAAAAACCGGTTTTGACCGGCTCAAACCGCACCAGACCGGCCCAACCGGATCAAACCGGACCAGACCGGCTCACACCGGCACAAACCGGACCAGACCGGCTTAGACAGGCTTTGACTGGCTCAAACTGAAGCTGAGAGGCTCAAACAGGATGAAAACGGACCAGACCGGCTGTTAGACCAGCTCAAACATGTTTTGACCGGCTCAAACCGGACAAGATCGGCTCAAACCGGACTCAAACCGGAGCAGAACGGATCAAACCGTTGTTGACCGGCTCAAACCTGACTGAAACTGGACCAGACCGGCTCAAAGCGGTGTTGACCGGCTCAATCCGGACTCAATCCGGACCAGACCGACTCATACCGGCTTTGACGGGTCTAACCAGACCATACCAGCTCAAACGAATCAAACTGGACCAGACCGTGTTAAACCGGATCAAACCGGACCACACCAGCTCAAACCGGTTTTGACCGGCTCAAATCGGACGAGAGCAACACAAACCGAAATTGACCAGCTTAAACCAGACTCAAACAGTACCACACCGGCTCAAACCGGTTTTGAACGGCTCAAACCCGACCAGACCATCTGAAACCGGACCAGACAGGCTCAAACCCTACCAGACCGGCTGAAATGGGACGAGACGGCCTCAAACCGGTTTTGACTGGCTCAAATCGGACCAGAACGGCACAAACCTGTTTTGACCGTATTAGACTGGCTCCAAACGGTTCTTAGCGGCTCAAGTCGCACCACACCAGCTCAAACCGCTTTTGACCAACTCCAAATGGACTCAAACCATTTTTGACCGTCAGAAACCGGACTAGACCGCCTCAAACCTGTTTTGACCGGCTCAAACCGGACGCAAAACCTACCAGTCCAGCTCAAACTGGACTCAAATGGGACTAGACCGGCTCTAACCGGTTATGACCGGCTCTAACCGCACTCAAACCAGACCAGACCGTCTCAAACCGGTGTTTTCCGGCTCAAACCGCACTCAAACTGGACCAGACCGGCTCAGACCGGTTTGGACCGGCTCAAATCGGACCAGAGCAGTTGAAACAGGACGAGACTGCCTCAAACCGGTTTTGACCGACTCAAACCCGTCCAGACCGGCTAAAACTGGACCAGACCGGCTCAAACCGGCACAAACCGGACCAGAACGGCTCAAACCGGTTTTGACCGGCTCAAACCAGACCAGAGCAGCTTGAACCTGCTCAACCGAACCAGACCGGCACAGAAAGGCTAAAACCGGGCCAAACCGGCTCAATCAGGTTTTGACCGTCTCAAACAAGACCAGACTGACTCAAACAAGACCACACCATCTCAAACCGGTTTTGACCAGATGAGACCGGATTAAACCGGACCAGACAGGCTGAAACCGCATCAAACCGGAAAAGACCGGTCCACACCGGCTAAAACCATGCCAAATCGGCTCAAACCGGTTTTGACCGGCTCAAACCAGACCAGACCGCCTCAAACCGGTTTTGACCGGCTCAAACCAGACCAGACCGGCTCAAACAGAATTTGACCGGATGAGACAGGATAAAACCGGAGCAGACCGGCTCAAACCGGATGAAACCGCACCAGACCGGCCCAGAACAGCTGAAGCCGGAGAAACCGCACGAGACCGACCCAGACCGGTTAAAACCGAGCCACAAACCGGTTTTGACTGGCTCAAACAAGATCAGACCGGCTCAAACCGGTTTTGACCGGCTCAAACCAGACCAGACCGTCTCAAACCAGACCAGACTGGGTCAAACCGGTTTCGACCGGATGACACCGTATCAAACCGGACCAGACCGGTTCACACCGGATAAAACCGGACCAGACCCGCCCTGACCGGCTGAAACCGGATCAAACCGGACCAGACCGGCCCAGACCGGCTAAAACTGGGCCAGACAGGCTCAAACCGGTTTTCGCCGGCTCAAACCAGACCACACCGGTTCAAACCGGGTTTGACTGGCTCAATCCAGTTTTGACCGGCTCAAACCGGTTTTGACCGGCTGAAACCACTCCAGACTGGCTAAAACCGGTTTTAACCGGCTCAAACCGGTTTTGACCTGATTAGACCGGATCAAACCGGACCAGACCGTCTCAGACAGGCTCGAATTGATTTTGACTGGCTTCAAGCAGACCAAACCAGCTGAAACCGGTTTCGACCGGCTCAAACCAGACCAGACCGGCTCAAACCGGTTTTGATCGGCTCAAACCGGTTTTGTCCTCCTCAAACCACACCAGACTGGCTGAAACCAGTTTTGACCGGATGAGACTGGATCAAACCGAATCAGACCGGCCCAGACTGGCTAAAATCGGATCAAACTGTACCAGATCGGCCCAGACTGCCTAAAACTGGCCCAGAAACCGGCTTTTACCGGTTCAAACCAGGCCAGACCGGATCAAAACTGTTTTGACCGACCTGAGCTGGTTTTGACCAGCTCAAACCAGACCAGACTGGCTGAAACCAGACCAGACCTGCTCAAACCGGTTTTGACCAGCTAAAACCGGTTTTGACCCAATGAGACCGGATCAACCCGAATTAGACCGGCTCAGACCAGCTAAAATCGGAACAAACCGGACCAGACCAGCCCAGACTGCCTAAAACTGGGCCACAAACCGGTTTTGACGGGTTCAAACAAAACCAGACTGGCTAAAACCAGTTTTGACCGACCTGAGCCAGTTTTGCCGGCTGAAATCAGACCAGACCGGCTCAAACCAGACCAGTCCGGCTCAAACCAGACCAGAGAGGCTCAAAGCGATTTTGACCGGCTCAAAGCGGTTTTGTCCGGATCAAACAGGACTCGACCGGCCCAGACCAGCTGAAAACAGATCAAACCGGAACAGAACGGCCCAGACCGGCTAAAATCGGACCACAAACTGGTTTTGACCGGCACTACCCAGAACAGACCGGTTCAAACTGGACCAGACCAGCTCAATCCGGTTTTGACCGGATGACACCGGATCAAACCGGACCAGACCGGCTCACACCAGATCAAACCGGATGAGACCGGCCCAGACTGGCTAAAACCGGGCCTGACCGGCTCAAACCGGTTTTGACTGGCTCAGACCAGACCAGACCGGTTCAAACCAGTTTTGAATGGCTCAATCCGGTTTTGACCTGCTCAAAGCACTCCAGACCGGCTAAAAACCGGTTATCACTGGCTCAAACCGGTTTTGACCTGATTAGACCGGATCAAACCGGACCAGACGGGCTCAGACAGGCTCGAATCCGTTTTGACTGGCTTCAACCAGACCAAAACGGCTCAAACCGGTTTTGACAGGCTCGAACGGGTTTTGACCGGCTCTAATCAGACCAGACCGGCTCAAACCAGACCAGACCGGCTCAAACCTGTTTTGACCGGGTCAAACAGGTTTTGAACTGCTCAAACCACACCAGATCAGCTGAAACCGGTTTTGACCGGCTAAAACCGGTTTTGCCCGGATGAGACCGGTTCAAAACGAATCAGACCGGCCCAGACCGTCTAAAATCCGATCAAACCGGACCAGACCAGCCCAGACCGCCTAAAACTGGGACACAAACCGGTTTTGACCGGTTGAAACCAGACCATACCGGCTCAAAGAGGTTTTGACCGGCTCGAACCGGTTTTGACCAGCTCAAACCAGAGCATACCGGCTCAAACCAGACCAGACCGGCTCAAACCGGTTTTGACCGACTCAAACCGGATTTGACCAGATGAGAAACGATAAAACAGGAGCAGACCGGCTCAAACCGGAAGAAACCTCACCAGACTGGCCCAGAAGAGCTGAAGCCGGAACAAACCGGACCAGACCGGCCCAGAACGGCTAAAACCGGGCCACAAATCGGTTTTGACCGGCTCAAACCAAACCAGTCCGGCTCAAACCGATTTTGACAGGCCTGAGTCGGTTTTGTCCAACTCAAACCAGACCCGACCGGCTCAAAACGGACCAGACCGGCTCAAACCGGTTTTGACCGGATGAAACCGGAACAAGCCAGACCAAACTGGCTCACACCAGATCAAACCGGACCAGACAGGCGCAGACAGGCTGAAACCAGTTCAAACTGGACCGGACTGGATCAGAACGGCTAAAACCGGGCCAGACCGGCTCAAAACGGTTTTCACCGGCTCAATCCAGACCAGACTGGTTCAAACCGATTTTGACTGGCTCAATCCGGTTTTGACCGGCTCAAATCGGTTTTGACCGGCTCAAACCACTCCAGACTGGCTAAAACCGGTTTTCACTGGCTCCAACCGGTTTTGACCTGATTAGACCGTATCAAACCGGACGAGACCCGCTCAGACAGGATCGAGTCAGTTTTGACAGGCTTCAACCAGACCAAACCGGCTCAAACCGGTTTTGACTGGCTCGAACCGGTTTTGACCAGCTCAAACCACACCAGACCGGCTCAAACGAGAACAGACCGGCTCAAACCTGTTTTAACCGGGTCAAACCGGTTTTGAACTGCTCAAACCACACCACACCGGGTGAAACCGGTTTTGACCGGCTAAAACTGGTTTTGACCGGATGAGACCGGATCAACCTGAATCACACCGGCCTAGACCGGCTAAAATCGGATCACACGGGACCAGGCCGGCCCAGACGGCCTAAAACTGGGCCACAAACCGATTTTGACCGCTTCAAACCAGACCAGACTGGCTCAAAGCGGTTTTGACCAGCTCAAAACTGACCAGACCGGCTCAAACCAGTTTTGACCGGCTCGAACCGGTTTTGACCGGCTCAAACCAGAGCACACCGGCTCAAACCAGACCAGACCGGCTCAAACCGGTTTTGACCAGCTAAAAGCAGTTTTGACCGGATCAAACTGGACTCGACCGGCCCAGACCAGCTGAAACCAGATCAAATCGGAGCAGACTGGCCCAGACCGGCTGAAACCGGGACACAAACCGGTTTTGACCGGCTCAAACCAGACCAGACCGGCTCAAACCGGTTTGGACCCGCCTGTGCCGGTTTAGACCGGCTCAAACCAGACCAGACAGGCTCAATCCGGACCAGAGCTGCTCAAACCGGTTTTGACCGGATGGCAACGGATCAAACCGGACCAGACAGGCCCAGACTGGCTGAAACCAGATCAAACCAGTCAAGAGCGGCACAGACCGGCTAAAGCCGGGCCAGACCGGCTCAAACCAGACCAGACAGTTTCAATCCGGTTTTGACTGGCTCAATCCGGTTTTGACCGGCTCAAACCGGTTTTGACCAGCTCAAACCACTCCAGACCGGCTAAAACCGGTTTTCAACGGCCCAAACCGGTTTTGACCTGATTATATCGGGTCAAACCGGTTTTGACCGAACTGAGCCGGTTTTGACCGGCTCAAACCAGAGTTGACCAGCTCAAACGAGACCAGACTGGCTCAAACCGGTTTTGACGGGCTCAAAACTGTTTTGACCGAATCAAACCGGACTCGACCGGCCCAGACCAGCTGAAACCGGATCAAACAGGAGCAGACTGGCCCAGACCAGCTGAAACCAGGACACAAACCGGTTTTGACCGGCTCAAACCAGACCAGACCGGCTAAAACCGGTTTTGACAGGACTGAGCCGGTTAAGACCACCTCAAAACAGACCAGACCAGCTCAATCCGGTCCAGAGCGGCTCAAACCGGTTTTGACCGGATGACAACGGATCAAACCGGACCAGACTGGATCACACCGGATCAAACTGGCCCAGACAGGCCCAGACCGGCTGAAACCGGATCAAACCAGTCGAGAGCGGCACAGACCGGCTAAGGCCGGGCCAGACCGGCTCAAACCGGTTTTGACCGGCTCAAACCAGACCAGACAGGTTCAAACCGGTTTTGACTGGCTCAATCCGGTTTTGACAGCTCAAACCGGTTTTGACCAGCTCAAACCACTCCAGACCGGCTAAAACCGGTTCTCAACGGCCCAAACCGGTTTTGACCTGATTAAGCCGGGTCAAACCAGACCAGACCAGCTCAGACCAGCTCGAATTGGTTTCAACTGTCTTCAACCAGACAAAACCAGCTCAATCCGGTTTTGACCGGCTCGAACCGGTTTTGACCAGCTGAAACCAGACCAGACTGGCTCAAACCAGACCAGACCGGCTCAAATCGATTTTGACCGGCTCAAACCGGTTTTGACCTGCTCAAAGCACACCAGACCAGCTGAAACCGGTTTTGACCGGCTAAAACCGGTTTTGACCGGTTGAGACCAGATCAAACCGAATCAGACTGGCCCACACCGGCTAAAATCGGATCAAACCGGACCAGACCGGCCCAGACCGCCTAAAACTGGTCCACAAACCGGTTTTGACCGGTTCAAACCACACCACAACGGCTCAAACCGGTTTTCACCGACCTGAGCCGGTTTTGACCGACTGAAACCGGTTTTGACCGGCTCAAACCACTCCAGACCTGGTGAAACCTATTTTCAGCGGCTCACCATCCGGTTTTCAACAGCTCGAACCGGTTTTACCAGGTCAAACCGGTTTTGACCGGATCAAACCACACCAGACCGGCTGAAACCGGTTTTGAACGGCTAAAACCGGGTTTCACCAGATGAGACCGGATCAAACTGAATCAGACCGGCCCAGACAGGCTAAAATCGGATCAAACCATACCCGACCGGCCCAGACTGCCTAAAACTGGGCCACAAACCGGATTTGACGGGTTCAAACTAGACCAGACCGGCTCAAACCGGTTTTGACCGACTCAAAGCGGTTTTGACCGGATCAAACCAGACTCTACCGGCCCAGATCAGCTGAAAGCTGATCAAACAGGACCAGACCGGCCCAGACTGGTTGAAAGTCGGCCACAAAGCGGTTTTGAGCGGCTGAAACCAGACCAGACCGGCTCAAACCGGTTTTGACTGGCCTGAGCCAGTTTAAAACGGCTCAAACCAGACCAGAGCGGCTCAAACCGTACCAGAGCGGTTCAAACCGGTTTTTACCAGATGACACCGGATCAAACCGGACCAGACCGGCTCACACCAGATCAAACCGGACCAGACAGGCCCAGACCAGCTGAAACCGTATCAAACCGGACCAGACCGGTCCAGACCGGCTCAAACCGGTTTTGACCGTCTCAAACCAGACCAGACCGGTTCAAACCGGTTTTGAATGGCTCAATCCGGTTTTGAACGGCACAAACCACTCCAGATCGGCTAAAAACCAGTTTTCACTGGCTCAAGCCGGTTGTGACCTGATTAGACCGGATCCAACCGGACCAGACCGGCTCAGACAGGCTCGAATCGGTTTTCACTGTCTTCAACCAGACCAAACCGGATCAAACCGGTTTTGACCAGCTCGACCACTCCAGACCGGCTAAAACCGGTTTTCAAAGGCCCAAACCGATTTTAACCTGATTAGACCAGATCAAACCGGAGCAGACCATCTCAGACAGGCTCAAATCGGTTTTGACTGGCTTCAAACAGACCAAACCGGCTCAAACCGGTTTTGACTGGCTCGAACCAGTTTTGACCGGCTCAAACCAGACCAGACAGGCTCAAACCAGACCAGACCAGCTCAAACCGGTTTTGACTGGGTCAAACCGGTTTTTACCTGCTCAAACCACACCAGACTGGTTGAAATCGGTTTTCACCTGATGAGACTGTATTATAACGAACCAGAGCGGCCAAGACCGGCTAAGATCGGATCAAACCGGACCAGACCGGCCCAGACCGCCTAAAACCGGGCCAAACCGGCTCAAACCTATTTTGACCGGCTCAAACCAGAGCAGGCCGTCTCAAACCGGTTTTGACTGTCTCAAAACACACCAGACCGGCTCAAACCGGTTTTGACCGACTGAAACCGATTTTGACCATATGAGACCGGATCAAACTGGACCAGACGGTCCCAGACCAGCTAAAACCAGATCAAACCGGACCAGAAGTGCCCAGACCGCCTAAAACCAGGCCATACCATCTCAAACCTATATTGACTGTATCAAACCACACCAGTCCGGCTCAAACCGGTTTTGACCTGCTAAAAGCGGTTTTGACCAGATCAAACCGGACTCGACCGGCCCAGACCAGCTGAAATCGGATCAAACCTGAGCAGACCGGCCCAGACCGTCAGAAACCGGGCCACAAACCGGTTTTGACAGGCTCATACCAGATTGGACTGGCTGAAACCGGTTTTGACCGGCCTGAGACGGTTTAGTCCGGCTGAAACCAGACCAGATCGTCTCAAACTGGACCAGACCGGCTAAAACCGGTTTTGACCAGATGACACTGGATCAAACCGGACCAGACCGGCTCACACCGGATCAAACCAGATGAGACAGGCCCAGACCGGCAGAAACCAGATCAAACAAGACCTGACCGGCAAAGACCAGCTAAAACCGGGCCACAAACCGGTTTTGACTGGCTCAAACCAGACCAGACCGGCTCTAACCGGTTTTGACCAGCTCTAACCAGACCAGACCGGTTCAAACCGGTTTTGAATGGCTCAATCTGGTTTTGAACGGCTCAAACCACTCCAAATCGACTAAAAACCAGTTTTCTCCGGCTCAAGCCGGTTGTGACCTGATTAGACCAGATGAAACCAGACCAGACGGGCTCAGACAGGCTCGAATCGGTTTGACTGGCTTCAACCAGAACAAACCGGCTCAAACCGGTTTTGAACAGCTCGAACCGGGGCTCAAACCGGTTTTGACCAGCTCGAACCGGTTTTGACCGGCTCAAACCAGACCAGACCATCTCAAACCAGACCAGACTGGCTCAAACCTGTTTTGACCGGGTCAAACCGGTTTTGAACTGCTCAAACCACACCAGACCGGCTGAAACCGGTTTTGACCGGCTAAAACCGGTTTTGACCGGATGAGACCGGATCAAACCGAATCAAACTGACCCAGACCGGCTAAAATCGGATCAAACCAGACCAGACTGGCCCAGACCGCCTAAAACAGGGCCACAAACCGGATTTGACCGGTTTTAAACGAGACCAGACCGGCTCCAAACGGTTTTGACCGGCTCCAACCGGTTTTGACCGGCTCAAACCAGAGCAGACCGGCTCAAACCAGACCAGACCGGCTCAAACCAGACCAGACCGGCTCAAACCAGACCAGACCGGCTGAAACCGATTTTGACTGGACCAGACCAGCTCAAACAGGCTCAAATCGGTTTTGACTGGCTTCAAACAGACCAAACCGGCTCAAACCGGTTTTGACTGGCTCGAACTAGTTTTGACTGGCTCAAACCAGACCAGACAGGCTCAACCAGACCAGACCGGGTCAAACCGGTTTTGACCTGCTCAAACCACACCAGACCAGTTGAAATAGGTTTTCACCGGATGAGACTGTATTATAACGAACCAGAGCGGCCAAGACCGGGTAAAATCGGATCAAACCGGACCAGACCGGCCCAGACCGCCTAAAACCGGACCAAACCGGCTCAAACCTATTTTGACCGGCTCAAACCAGAGCAGGCCGGCTCAAACCGGTTTTGACTGTCTCAAAACACACCAGACCGGCTCAAACCGGTTTTGACCGGCTGAAACCACACCAGACCGGCTCAAACAAGTTTTCACCGACTGAAACCGATTTTGACCATATGAGACCGGATCAAACCGGACCAGAAGGTCCCAGACCAGCTAAAACCATATCAAACTGGACCAGAAGTGCCCAGACCGCCTAAAACCAGGCCAAACCGTCTCAAACCTATATTGACCGGATCAAACCACACCAGTCCGGCTCAAACCGGTTTTGACCTGCTAAAAGCGGTATTGACCGGATCAAACCGGACTCGACCGGCCCAGACCAGCTGAAACCGTATCAAACCTGAGCAGAACGGCCCAGACCGGCAGAAACCGGGCCACAAACCGGTTTTGACCGGCTCATACCAGATTGGACTGGCTGAAACCGGTTTTGACCGGCCTGAGACGGTTTAGTCCGGCTCAAACCAGACCAGAACATCCCAAACCGGACCAGACCGGCTCACACCGGATCAAACCAGACGAGACAGGCCCAGACCGGCGGAAACCAGATCAAACAAGACCAGACCGGCACAGACCGGCTAAAACCGGGCCACAAACCGGTTTTGACCGGCTCAAACCAGACCAGACCTGCACTAACCTGTTTTGACCACCTTAAACCAGACCAGACCGGCTCAAACCAGACCAGAAAGGCTCAAACCGGTTTTGACCGGATGACACCGGATCAAACCGGACCAGACCGGCTCACACCAGATCAAACCGGACCAGACAGGCCCAGACCGCTGAAACCGGATCAAACCAGACCAGACTGGCCCAGACCGGCTTAAACCGGGCCAGACCGGCTCAAACTGGTTTTGACCGGCTCAAACCAGACCAGACCGGTTCAAACCGGTTTTGACTGCCTCAATCCGATTTTGAACGGCTCAAACCTATTTTGAACGCCTCGAACCGGTTTTGACTGGCTCTAACCGTTTTTGACCCTCTCAAACCACACCAGACCACCTCAAACCGGTTTTGACCAGCTGAAACCGATTTTGACCATATGAGACCGGATCAAACTGTACCAGACGGGCCCAGACAGGCTAAAACCGGATCTAACCGGACCAGAACGGCCCTGACCGTCTAAAACCGTGCCAAACCGGCTCACACCTATTTTGACCAGCTCAAATCAGACCAGACTGGCTCAAACCGGTTTTGACCAGCTGAAACCGGTTTTGACCGGCTCAAACCACACCAGACCAGCTCAAAGCGGATCAAACGGGACCAGACCAGCCCAGACCACATAAAACCGGGCCAAATCGGCTCCAACCTAGTTTGACCGGCTCAAACCAGACCAGACCGGCTTGAACCTGTTTTGACCGGCTCAAACCAGATCTGACCGGCTCAAACCAGTTTTGATCGGATTAGACCGGATCAAACCAGAGCAGACCTTCTCAAACCGGATCATACCGTACCAGACCGGCGCAAACCGACTGAAACCAGATCAAACCGAACCAGACTGGCCCAGACAGGCTAAAACCGGGCCAAACCGGCTCAATCAGGTTTTGACCAGCTCAAACCAGACCAGACCAGCTCAAACCAGACCACACTGGCTCAATCTGGTTTTGACAGGCTGAAACCAGAAGAGACTGGCTCAAAACCGGTTTTCACCGTGTAAGACAGGGTAAAACCAGACCAGACTGGCTAAAACTGGATGAAACCGCACGAGACCGGCCTAGAACAAGTGAAGCCGGAGCAAACCAGACCAGAGCAGCTCAAACCGGATCATACGGGTCCAGACCGGCCCAGACCACATAAAACCGGGCCAAACTTGCTGAAACCTATTTTGACTGGCTCAAACCAGTCCAGACCGCCTTGAACCTGTTTTGATCGGCTCAAACCCGACCTGACCGACTCAAACCAGACCAGACAGGCTCAAACCGGTTTTGACCTGCTCAAACCACACCAGACCGGCTGAAACCCGTTTTGACCGGCTAAAACCGGATTTGACCAGATGAGACCAAATCAAACCGGATCAGATCGGCCCAGACCGGCTAAAATCGGATCATACCGGACCAGACCGGCCCAGACCACCTAAAACTGGGCCCCAAACCGGTTTTGACCGGTTCAAATCAGACCAGACAGGCTCAAACCGTTTTTGACCGACCTGAGCCGGTTTGGACCGGCTCAAACAAGACCAGACTGGCTCAAATCAGACCAGACCGGCTCAAAACCGGTTTTGACCGGCTCAAAGCCGTTTTTACCAGATGAAACCAGACTCAACCGGCCCAGACCAGGTGAAACCAGATCAAACAGGACCAGACCCGCACAGACCAGCTAAAACCGGGCCACAAACCGGTTTTGAGCAGCTCAAACCAGACCAGACCGGCTCAAAGCAGTTTTGACCGGATGAGACCGGATCAAACCGGACCAGACCTTCTCAAACCGGATCATACCGGACCAGGCCGGCACAAACTGGCTCAAACCGGCTCAAACCGAACCAGACCGACCCAGAGAGGCTAAAACCAGGCCAAACCGGCTCAATCAGGTTTCGACCGGCTTAAGCAAGACCAGATTGGCTCAAACAAGACCACACCGGCTCAAACCAGTTTTGACCGGCTGAAACCGATCTTGACCATATGAGACCGGATAGAACCGGACAAGACGGGCCCAGACAGGCTAAAACCGGATCTAACCGGACCAGAACAGACCAGACCATCTGAAACCACGCCAAACCGGCTCAAACCTATTTTGACCGGCTCAAACCAGACCAGACCGGCTCAAACCAGTTTTGACCGGCTGAAACCAGTTTTGACAGGCTCAAACCAGACCAGTCCGGCTCAAACCGCATCAAATGGGACCAGACCGGCCCAGACTGCATAAAACCGGGCCAAACTGGATCAAACATATTTTGACCGGCTCAAACCAGTCCAGACCGGCTTGAACCTGTTTTGACCGACTCAAACCAGACCTGACCGACTCAAACCGGTTTTGATCGGATTAGACCGGATCAAACCGGACCAGACCTTCTCAAACTGGATCATACCGGACCAGACCGCACAAACCGACTGAAACCGGCTCAAACGGAACCAGACAGGCCCAGACAGGCTAAAACCGGGCCAAACCGTCTCAATCAGGTTTTGACCGGCTCAAACCAGAACAGACTGGCTCAAACCAGACTACACTGTCTCAAACCGGTTTTGACAGGCTGAAACCAGAAGAGACTGGCTCAAACCGGTTTTGACCGTATGAGACAGGATAAAACTGGACCAGACTGGCTAAAACTGGATGTAACCGCACCAGACCAGCCCAGAACAGCTGAAGCCGGAGCAAACCAGACCCGACCGGCTCAAACCGGATCAAACGGGACCAGACCAGCCCAGACCATATAAAACCAGGCCAAACCGGCTCAAACCTATTTTGAATGGCTCAAACCAGACCAGACCAACTTGAACCTCTTTTGACTGGCTCAAACCAGACCAGACCGGCTCAAACCAGACCAGACCGGCTCAAACATGTTTGACCGGGTCAAACCACACCAGACCGGCTGAAACCGGTTTTGACCGGATGAGACCGGATCAAACCGAATCAGATCGGCCCAGACCGGCTAAAATTGGATCATAACGGACCAGACCAGCCCAGACCGCATAAAACTGGGCCACAAATTGGTTTTCACCGGTTAAAATCAGACCAGACCGGTTCAAAACCGTTTTTGACTAACCTGAGCCGGTTGTGACCGGCTCAAACCATACCAGACCGGCTCAGACCCGACAAGACCGGCTCAAACCGGTTTTGACCGGCTCAAAGGGTTTTTTACCGCATCAAACCGGACTCGACCGACCCAGACCAGGTGAAACCGGATCAAACAGGACCAGACCCGCACAGACCGGCTAAAACCGGGCCACAAACCTGTTTTGAATGGCTCAAACCAGAACAGACTGGCTCAAAGCAGTTTTGACCGGATGACACCGGATCAAACAGGACCAGACCTTCTCAAACCGGATCATACCGGACCAGACTGGCACAAACCGGCTCAAAGCGGCTCAAACCAAACCAGACCGACCGAGACAGGCTAAAACTGGGCTAATCCGGCTCAATCAGGTTTTCACCAGCTCAAGCCAGACCAGACTGGCTCAAACCGGTTTTGACCAGCTAAAACCAGACCAGACCGGTTCAATCGGGTATTGACCGGCTCAAACCAGACCATACCGGCTCATACCAGACCAGACCACCTCAAACCAGACCAGACCGGCTCAAACCGGTTTTAACTGGATCAAACCACACCAGACGGGCTGAAACCGGTTTTGACCGGCTAAAACCGGGTTTGACCAGATGAGACCGGATCAAACTGAATCAGACCGGCCCAGACAGGCTAAAATCGGATCAAACCATACCTGACCGGTCCAGACTGCCTAAAACTGGGCCACAAACCGGTTTTGACCGGTTCAAAAAAGACCAGACCGGCTCAAACCGGTTTTTGACCGGTTCAAAGCGGTTTTGACCGGCTCAAAGCGGTTTTGACCGGATCAAACCAGACTCTACCGGCCCAGATCAGCTGAAAGCGGATCAAACAGGACCAGACCGGCCCAGACCGGCTGAAAGCGGGCCACAAAGCGGTTTTGACCGGCTGAAAACAGACCAGATCGGCTCAAACCGATTTTGACCGACCTGAGCCGGTTTTGACCGGCTCAAACCAGACCAGAACGGTTGAAACCGGTTTTGACTGCCTCAATTCGGTTTTGACCAGCTGAAACCGGTTTTGACCAGCTCAAACCACTCCAGACCGGGTAAAACCGGTTTTTACCGGCTTAAACCGGTTTTGACCTGATTAGACCAGCTCAAACAAGACCAGATCGGTTACAATCCGGTTTTGATCGGCAGAAACCGGTTTTGACTGGCTCAAACCACACCAGACCGGCTGAAACCGGTTTTGACCAGCTAAAACCGGGTTTGACCGGATGAGACCGGATCAAACCGAATCAGACCGGCCCAGACCGGCTAAAATGCGATGAAACCGTACCCGACTGTCCCAGACTGCCTAAAACTGGGACACAAAACCGGTTTTGACCGGTTCAAACCAGGCCAGACCGGCTCAAACCGATTTTGACCGACCTGAGCCAGTTTTCACCAGCTCAAACCAGACCAGACCAGCTCAAAACGGTTTTGACCGGCTCAAAGCGGTTTTGACCGGATCAAACGAGACTCGACCGGCACAGACAACCTGAAACCGGATCAAACAGGACCAGACCGGCCCAGACCGGCTGAAAGCGGGCCACAAAGCGGTTTTGACCAGCTGAAACCAGACCAGACATGCTCAAACCGGTTTTGACCGGCCTGAGCCGGTTTAGAACGGCGCAAACCACACCAGAGCGGCTCAAACTGGACCAGAGCGGCTCAAACCGTTTTTTACCAGATGACAACGGATAAAACCGGACCAGACCTGCTCACACCGAATCAAACCGTACCAGACAGGCCCAGAGCGGCTGAAACCGGATCAAACCGGACCAGACGGGCCCAGACTGGCTAAAACCGGGCCAGACCGGCTCAAACCGTTTTTGACCGGCTCAAACAAAACCAGACCAGTTCAAACCTGTTTTGACTGGCTCAATCCGGTTTTGACCAGCTCAAACCACTCCAGACTGGCTAAAACCAGTTTTCACTGGCTCAAACCGGTTTTGAGCTGATTAGACCGAATCAAACCAGACCAGACCGGCTCAGATAGGCTCGAATCGGTTTTTGACTGGCTTCAACCAGACCAAACAGGCTCAAACCGGTTTTGATTGGCTCGAACCGGTTTTGACCGGCTCAAACCAGACCAGACCGGCTCAAACCAGACCAGACCGGCTCAAACCTGTTTTGACCGGGTCAAACCGGTTTTAAACTGCTCAAACCGCACCAGACAGGCTGAAACCGGTTTTGACCGGCTAAAACCGGTTTTGACCGGATGACACCAGATCAAACCGAATCAGACCAGCCCAGACCGGCTGAAACCGGATCAAACCGGGGCAGACCGGCCCAGACCGGCTGAAATCGGGCAACAAACCGGTTTAGAACGGCTGAAACCAGACCAGCCTGGCTCAAACCGGTTTTGACCAGATGACAACGGATCAAACCGGACCAGATTTGCTCACACCAGATCAAACTGGACCAGACAGGCCCAGACCGGCTGAAACTGGATCAAACAAGATGAGAGCGGCACAGACCGGCTAAAACTGGGCCAGACCGGCTCAAACCGGTTTTGACCGTCTGAAAACCAAACCAGACAGATTCAAATCGGTTTTGAGAGGCTCAATCCGGTTTTGACCGGATGACAACGGATCAAACCGGACCAGACTGGCTCACACCAGATCAAACCGGACCAGACAGGGCCCAGACCGGCTGAAACTGGATCAAACCAGATGAGAGCAGCACAGACCGGCTAAAACTGGGCCAGACTGGCTCAAACCGGTTTTGACCATCTCAAACCAAACCAGACAGATTCAAATCGGTTTTGACAGGCTCAATCCGGTTTTTGACCGGCTCAAACCAGTTTTGACCTGCTCAAACCACTCCAGACTGGCTAAAACCGGTTTTCAACGGCCCAAACCGGTTTTGACCGGATTACACCGGGTCAAACCGGACCAGACCGGCTCAGACAGGCTCGAATTGGTTTCGACTGACTTCAACAAGACCAAACCGGCTCAATCCGGTTTTGACCGGCTCTAACCGGTTTTGACCAGCTCAAACCAGACCAGACCGGCTCAAATCAGACCAGACCCGCTCAAACCGGTTTTGACCTGCTCAAACCAGACCAGACTGGCTGAAACCGGTTTTGACTGGCTAAAACCGGTTTTTAACAGATGAGACCGGATCAACCCGAATCAGACCGGCCCAGAACGGCTAAAATCGGATCAAACCGGACCAGACCGGCCCGGACTGCCTAAAACTGGGCCACAAAACGGTTTTGACCAGGGCAAACTAGACCAGTCTGGCTCAAACCGGTTGTGACCGACCTGAGCCGGTTTTGACCGGCTCAAAACCACACCAGACCGGCTGAAAACCGGTTTTGACCGGCTAAAACCGGGTTTGACCAGATGAGACCAGATCAAACCCAAATCAGACCAGCCCAGACAGGCTAAAATCAGATCAAACCATACCCGACCGGGCCAGACTGCCTAAAACTGGGTCACAAACCGGTTTTGACCGGTTCAAACCAGACCAGACCGGCTCAAACCGGTTTTGCCCGGCTCAAAGCGGTTTTGACAGGATCAAACCAGACTCTACCAGCCCAGATCAGCTGAAAGCGGATCAAACAGGACCAGACTGCCCCAGACCGGCTGAAAGCGGGCCACAAAGCGGTTTTTGACCGGATGAAACCAGACCAGACCGGCTCAAACGGTTTTGACCGACCTGAGCCGGTTTTGACCGGCTCAAACCAGACCAGACCGGTTCAAACCGGTTTTGACTGCCTCACTCCGGTTTTGACCGGCTGAAACCGGTTTTGACCGGCTCAAACCACTCCAGACAGGGTAAAACCGGTTTTTACCAGCTTAAAGCGGTTTTGACCTGATTAGACCAGACCGGTTCAATCCGGATTTGATCGTCTCAAACCCGTTTTGAACGGCTTGAAACGGTTTTGACCGGCTGAAACTGGTTTTGACCAGCACAAACCACACCAGACCGGCTGAAAACCGGCTTTGACCGGCCTAAAACTGTGTTTGACCAGATGAGACCGGATCAACCCGATTCAGACCGGCCCAGACAGGCTAAAATCGGATCAAACCGGTCCAGACCGGCCCAGACCGCCTAAAGCTGGGCCACAAACTGGTTTTAACTGGTGCAAACCAGACCAGACCGGCTCAAACCGGTTTTGACCAGCCTGAGCTGGTTTACAACGGCTCAAACCAGACGAGAGCGGCTCAAACCGGACTAGAGCGGCTCAAATCGTTTTTTACCAGATGACACCGGATCAAACCGGACCAGACCGGCTCACACCGGATCAAAAGGGACCAGACAGGCCCAGACCGGCTGAAACCGGATCAAACCGGTCCAGACTGGCCCAGACTGGCTAAAACCGGGCCAGACCAGATCTAACCGGTTTTGACCAGCTCAATCCAGACCAGATTAGACCGGATCAAACTGGACAAGACCGACTCAGACAGGCACGAGTCAGTTTTGACAGGCTTCAACCAGACCAAACCGGCTCAAACCATTTTTGACCGGCTCGAACCGGTTTTGAACGGCTCAAACCAGACCAGACCGGCTCAAAGCAGACCAGACCGGCTCAAACCGGTTTTGACCGGCTCAAAGCGTTTTTGACCGGATCAAAACAGACTCGACCGGCACAGACAAAGCTGAAACTGTATCAAACAGGACCAGACCAGCCCAGACCGGCTGAAAGTGGGCTACAAAGCTGTTTTGTCCGGCTGAAACCAGACCAGACAGGCTCAAACCGGTTTTGACCGGCCTGAGCCGGTTTAGAACAGCGCAAACCACACCAGGGAGGATCAAACTGGTCCAGAACGGCTCAAACCGGTTTTTACCAGATGACAACGGATCAAACCGGGCCAGACCGGCTCACACCGGATCAAACCGGATCAGACAGGCCCGGACCGGCTGAAACCGGATCAAACCGGACCAGACCGGCCCAGACTGGCTAAAACCGGGCCAGACTGGCTCAAACCGGTTTTGACCAGCTCAAACCAGTCCAGAACGGTTGAAACCGGTTTTGACTGGCTCATTCCGGTTTTGACCGGCTCAAACCACTACAGACCGGCTAAAACCGGTTTTCACTGGCCAAACCGGTTTTGACATGATTAGACCGGATCAAACCGAACCAGACCGGCTCAGATAGGCTCAAATCGGTTTTGACTGGCTTCAACCAGACCAAACCGGCTCAAACCGGTTTTTGATTGGCTCGAACCGGTTTTGACCGGCTCAAACCAGACCAGACCGGCTCAAACCAGACCAGACCGGCTCAAACCTGTTTTGACCGGGTCAAACCGGTTTTAAACTGCTCAAACCGCACCAGACAGGCTGAAAACGGTTTTGACCGGCTAAAACCGGTTTTGACCGGATGACACCAGATCAAACCGAATCAGACCAGCCCAGACCGGCTAAAGTCGGGTCAAACCGGACCAGACCGGCCCAGACCACCTAAAACTGGGCCACAAACGGGTTTTGACCGGCTCAAACCAGACCAGACCGGCTGAAACCGGTTTTGACCGGCTCAAACCAGATCAGACAGGCTCAAAGCGGTTTTGACCAGATGAAAAAACGATAAAACCGGACCGGACCGGCTCAAACCGGATGAAACCGCACCTGAACGGCCCATAAACAGAGCAGACCGGCTCAAACCAGACCAGACCGGCTCCAACCTGTTTTGGACCGGCTCAAAACGGTTTTGACCTGTTCAAATCACACCAGACCGGCTGAAAACCGGTTTTGACCGGCTAAAACCGGTTTTTGACCGGATGAGACCGGATCAAACCGAATCAGATCGGCCCAGACCGACTAAAATCGGATCAAAGCGGACCAGACCACCCCAGACCGCCTAAAACTGGGCCACAAACCGATTTTGACCAGTGCAAACCATACCAGACCGGCTCCAATCGGTTTTGACCAACCTGAGCCCGTTTTGACTGGCTCAAACCACACAAGACCAGTTCAAAACCGGTTTTGACTGCCTCAATCCGGTTTTTACCGGCTGAATCCGGTTTTGACTGGCTCACACCACTCCAGACCGGGTAAAACCGGTTTTTCAGCGACTTAAACCGGTTTTGACCTAATTAGACCAGCTCAAACCAGACCAGACCGGTTCAATGCAGTTTTGACTGGCACAAACCGGTTTTGACCGGCTCAAACCACACCAGACCGGCTGAAACCGGTTTTGTCCGGCTAAAACCGGTTTGACCGGATGAGACCGTATTAAACGAACCAGAGCGGTCAAGACGGGCTAAAATCGGATCCAACCGGACCAGACTGTCCCAGACCGCCTAAAACTGGGCCACAAACCGGTTTTGACAGGTGCTAACCAGACCAGACTGGCTCAAACCGGTTTTGACCGACCTGAGATGGTTTTGACCAGATGACAACGGATCAAACAGGACCATACTGGCTCACACCGGATCAAACCGGACCAGAGAGGCCCAGACAGGCTGAAACCGGATCAAACCAGATGAGAGCGGCACAGACCGGCTAAAACCTGGCCAGACCGGTTCAAACCGGTTTTGACCGGCTCAAACCAGACCAGACAGGTTCAAATCGGTTTTGACTGGCTCAATCCGGTTTTGACTGGCTCAAACCGGTTTTGACCAGCTCAAACCACTCCAGACCGCCTGAAACCGGTTTTCAACGGCCCAAACCGGTTTTGACCTGATTAGACCGGGTCAAACCAGACCAGACGGGCTCAGAGAGGCTCTAATTGGTTTCGACTGACTTCAACCAGACCAAACCGGCTCAATCCGGTTTTGACCAGCTCGAACCGGTTTTGACCAGCTCAAACCAGACCAGGACCGGGTCAAACCAGACCAGACCGGCTCAAATCGGTTTTGACCTGCTCAAACCACACCAGACCGGCTGAAAACGGTTTTGACCGGATGACACCGGATCAAATCGAATCAGACCAGCCCAGACCAGCTAAAATCGGATCAACCGGACCAGACCGGCCTAGACCGCCTTAAACTGGGCCACAAACTGGTTTTTGACCGGTTCAAATCAGACCAGACCGGCTCAAAACGGTTTTGACCGGCTCGAACCGGTGTTGACCGGCTCAAGCCAGAGCAGACTGGCTCAAACCAGACCAGACCGTCTCAATCCGGTTTTGACCGGCTCAAAGCGGTTTGGACCGGATCAAACCGGACTCGACC
>NW_027327786.1:0-68072 GCF_047675955.1 Chlorocebus sabaeus | reverse complement strand
GTTGGGCATTCTGATTCGGTTTGATCAGTCTCATCCGGTCAAAACCGGTTTTAGCCAGTCAAAACCGGTTTCAGCGGTCTTCTGTGGTTTGAGCAGATGAAAACCGGTTTGAGCCGGTCAAAACCGGCTTAAGCCGGTTTGCTCTGGTTTGAGCTGGTGTGGTCTGGTTGGAGCAGCTCAAAAGTGGTTTGAGCCGGTCAAAACCGGTTGGAGCCGGTCTGGTCCAGTTTGAACCGGTGTGGTCTGGTTTTAGCCGGTCAAAACCTGTTTGAGCCGGTCTGGTCTCCTTTGAGCCGGTCAAAATAGGTTAGAGCCGGTTTGGCCCGGTTTTAGGTGGTCTGGGCTGTTCTGGTCCGGTTTGATCAGGTTTCAGCCGGTCTGGGCCGTCTGGTCCGATTTGATCTTGTCTCATAGGGTCAAAATCGGTTTCAGCCGGTCTAAACCAGTTTGAGCGGTCTGGTCTGGTTTGAGCAGGTCTATTCTGGTGTGAGCCGGTCAAAACCGGTTTGAGCCGGTCAAAACCGGTTTGAAACGGTGTGGTCTGGTTGAAGCTAGTCACAACCGATTTGAGCCTGTCTGAGCCGGTCTGGTGCGGTTTTATCCGGTCTAATCAGGTTAAAAGCGGTTTGAGCCGGTGAAAACCGGTTTTAGCTGGTCTGGAGAGGCTTGAGCTGGTCAAAAGCGGTTTGAGCCGGTCAAAAACCGGATTGAGCCAGTCAAAACCGGTTTGAACCTGTCTGTTCTGGTTTGAGCTGGTCAAAACCGGTTTGGGCCGGTCTGGTCCAGTTTGAACCGGTGTGGTCTGGTTTTAGCCGGTCAAAACCTGTTTAAGCCGGTCTGGTCTCCTTTGATCCGGTCAAAATAGGTTAGAGCCGGTTTGGCCCGGTTTTAGGTGGTCTGGGCTGTTCTGGTCCGGTTTGATCAGGTTTTAGCCGGTCTGGGCCCGTCTGGTCCGATTTGATCTTGTCTAATAGGGTCAAAATCGGTTTCAGCCGGTCTAAACCAGTTTGAGCCGGTCTGGTCTGGTTTGAGCCGGTCTATTCTGGTGTGAGCCGGTCAAAACCAGTTTGAACCGGTGTGGTCTGGTTGAAACCAGTCACAACCGATTCGAGCCTGTCTGAGCCGGTCTGGTGTGGATTTATCCGGTCTAATCAGGTTAAAAGCGGTTTGAGCTGGTGAAAACCGGTTTTAGCCGGTCTGGAGTGGCTTGAGCTGGTCAAAAGCGGTTTGAGCCGGTCAAACGGGATTGAGCCAGTCAAAACCGGTTTGAACCGGTCTGGTCTGGTTTGAGCTGGTCATAACCGGTTTGGGCCGGTCTGGTCCAGTTTAATCCGGTCTGGTCTGGTTTGCGCTTCTCAAAACTGGCTCAGGCAGGTCAAAACAGGTTTGAGCTCGTCTGGTCTGCTTTGAGCCCCTCAAAACCGGTTTGTGACCCGGTTTTAGCCGTACTAGGCTGGTCTCATCCGGTTTGATCCGGTTTCAGCTGGTCTGGGCTCGCCTGTTCCGGTTTGATCCGGTCTCATCCTGTCAATATCGGTTTCAACCAGTCAAAACCCGTTTGCGCTGCTCTGGTGTGGTTTGAGCCGGTCTGGTGTGGTTTGAGCCGGTCAAAACTGGTTCAAGCCGTTCAAAACCGGTTTAAGCCGGTGAAAACTGGATTGAACCGGTCTAGTTGGTTTGAGCCGGTCAAAACCGATTTGAGCCGGTCTGTTCTGGTTTGAGCCGGTCTGGTCTGGTGTGAGCTGGTCAAAACCGGCTCAGGTCGGTCAAAACCGGTTTGAGCCCTTCTGGTCTGGTTTGAACCACTCAAATTCGGTTTGTGGTGCAGTTTTAGGCGTTCTGGGCCCGTCCGGTCCGATTTGATACGATTTTAGCCAGTCTGGGCCGGTCTGATTCATTTTGATCCGGTCTGATACGGTCAAAACCGATTTTAGCTGGTCAAAACCGGTTTCAGCTGGTCTGGTGTGGTTTGAGCAGGTCAAAACCGGTTTGAGCCCGTCTGGTCCGGTATGATCCGGTTTGAGAAGGTCTGGTCCTGTTTGATCTGGTCTAATCCGGTCAAAACCGGTTTGAGCCGGTCAGTTCTGGTTTGAGCCGTTGAAATCAGGTACGAGCCGGTCTGGTCTGGTTTGAGCCGGTCAAAATAGTTTTGAGCGGTTTGGCCAGTTTTACACGGTTCGGGCCTGTCTGTTCTGGTTTGATCCGGTTTGAGCCGATCTGGTCTGGTTTGAGCTGGTCAAAACTGGTTTGAGCCAGTCTAGTCTGGTTTGAGCCGGTCAAAACCGGTTGGTGGCCCAGTTTTAGCCGGTCTGGGCCGGTCTGGTCCAGTTTGACCGGTTTCAGTTGGTCTGGGCCGGTCGAGTCCGGTTTGATGCGGTCAAAACCGCTTTCAGCCTGTCAAAATCGGTTTGAGCTGGTCTGGTCTGGTTTCAGCTGGTCTGGTCTGGTTTGAGCCGGTCATAACCGGCTCAGGTCAGTCAAAACTGGTTTGAGCAGGTCTGGTCTGGTTTGAACCGGTCAAAACCGGTTTGTGGCCCAGTGTTAGGCGTTCTGGGCCGGTCTGGTCCGGTTTGTTCCGATTTTAGCCGGTCTGGGCCCTTCTAATTCGGTTTGATCCGGTTTCATCCGGTCAAAACCGGTTTTAGCCGGTCAAAACCGGTTTCAGCCAGTCTGGTGAGGTTTGAGCAGGTGAAAACCAGTTTGAGCCGGACAAAACCGGTTTGAGCCGGTCTGGTCTTGTTTGATCCTGTCTAATCCGATCAATACCGGTTTGAGCCGGTCAGGCCTGGTTTAAGCCGGTGAAAACTGGTTCGAGCTGGTCTGGTCTGGTTTGAGCCGATCAAATTGATTTGAAATGATTTGGCCCCGTTTTAGTTGGTCTGGGCCGGTCTGGTCCGGTTTGATCCGGTTTGAGCCGGTCTGGTCTGGTTTGAGCCGGTCAGGTCTGGTTTGATCTGGTCAAAATAGGTTTGAGCTGGTTTGGCCCGGTTTTAGGTGGTCTAGGCCGTTCTGATCCGGTTTGATCCGGTTTTAGCCGGTCTGGGCCCGTCTGGTGTGATTTGATCTTGTCTCATAGGGTCAAAATCGGTTTCAGCCGGTCTAATCCGGTTTGAGCCGGACTGGTGTGGTTTGAGTCCGTCAAAACCGTTTTGAGCTGGTCAAAACCGGTTCGAGCCGATCAAAACTGGTTTGAGCCAGATAAAACCGGATTGAACCAGTCTGGTCTGGTTTGAGCCGGTCAAAACCGCTTTGAGCTGGTCAAAACCGGTTTGAGCTTGTCTGGTCTGATTTTAGCCGGTCTGGTCTGGTTTGAGCCGGTCAAAACCGGCTCAGGTCGGTTAAAACCGGTGTGAGCCGGTCTCATCAGGTTTGAACCGGTCAAAACCGGTTATTGGCCCAGTTCTAGGCGGTCTGGGCCGATCTGCTCCATTTTGATCCAATTTTAGCCGGTATGGGCCTCTCCGGTTCGGTTTGATACGGTCTCATCCAGTCAAAACCGGTTTCAGCCGGTCTGGTGTGGTTTGAGCAGGTCAAAACCTGTTTGAGCCGGTCTGGTCTGGTTTGAGTCAGTCTGGTCTGGTTTGAGCCGGTCAAAACCGGCTCAGGTGGGTCAAAACCGGTTTCAGCCGGTGTGGTCTGGTTTGAGCTGGTCAAAACCGGTTGGTGGCCGCGTTCTAGCCGGTCTGGGCCGGTCTGGTCTGGTTTGACCAGTTTCAGCTGGTCTGGGCCGGTCGAGTCCGGTTTGATGCAGTCACAACCGCTTTCAGCCTGTCAAAACCGGTTTGAGCCGGTCTGGTCTGGTTTGAGCCGTTCAAAACCGGTTGGTGGCCCGGTTTTAGCCGGTCTGGGCCGGTCTGGTCCGGTTTGACCGGTTTCAGCTGGTCTGGGCCGGTCGAGTCTGGTTTGATGCGGTCAAAACCGCTTTCAGCCTGTCAAAACCGGTTTGGGCCGGTCTGGTCTGGTTTGAGCTGGTCTGGTCTGGTTTGAGCCGCTCACAACCGGCTCAGGTCGGTCAAAACTGGTTTGAGCCGGTCTGGTCAGGTTTGAACCGGTCAAAACCGGTTTGTGGCCCAGTGTTAGACGGTCTGGGCCGGTCTGGTCCGGTTTGTTCCGATTTTAGCCGGTCTGGGTCGATCTAATTTGTTTTGATCCGATTTCATCCGGTGAAAACCAGTTTTAGCCAGTCAAAACCGGTTTCAGCCGGTCTGGTGAGGTTTGAGCAGGTGAAATCCCGTTTGAGCCGGTCAAAACCGGTTTGAGCCGGTTTGGTCTGGTTTGATCCGGTCTTGTCTGGTTTGAGCCTGTCAAAACCGGTTCGAGCCTGTCAAAACCGGTTTGAGCCGTTTGATTTGGTTGAAGCCAGTCAAAACCGATTCGAGCCTGTCTGAGCCGGTCTGGTCCAGTTTCATCCGAATTTAGCCGGTCTGGGCCGCTCTGGTTCGTTTGATACGGTCTCATCCGGTCAAAACCGGTTTCAGCCGGTCTGGTGTGGTTTGAGCAGGTCAAAACCGGTTTGAGCCGGTCTGGTCCGGTTTGAGTCGGTCTGGTTTGGTTTGAGCCGGTGAAAACCGGCTCAGGTGGGTCACAACCGGTTTGAGCCGGTCTGGTCTGGTTTGAGATGGTCAAAACGGGTTGGTGGCCCGGTTTTAGCCGCTCTGGGCCGGTCTGGTCCGGTTTGACCGTTTCAGCTGGTCTGGGCCAGTCGAGTCCAGTTTGATGTGGTCAAAACCGCTTTCAGCCTGTCAAAACCGTTTGAGCCGGTCTGGTCTGGTTTGAGCCGGTCTGGTCTGTTTTGAGCCGTTCATAACCGGCTCAGGTCGGTCAAAATTGGTTTGATCCAGTCTCGTCTGGTTTGAACCGGTCAAAATCGGTTTGTGGCCCAGTGTTAGGCCGTCTGGGCCGGTCTGGTCCGGTTTGTTCCGATTTTAGACGGTCTGGGCCCATCTGATTCGGTTTGATCCGGTCTCATCCAGTCAAAACCGGTTTTAGCTGTCAAAACCGGTTTCTGCCGGTTTGGTGTGGTTTGAGCAGGTCAAAACCGGTTTGAGCCGGTCTGGTCTGGTTTGAGCCGGTCTTGTCTGGTTTGAGCCGGTCAAAACCGGTTCGAGCCTGTCAAAACCGGTTTGAGCCGTTTGGTTTGGTTGAAGTCAGTCAAAACCGGTTCGAGCCTGTCTGAGCCGGTCTGGTCGGGTGTGATCCAGTCTAATCAGGTCAAACCTGTTTGAGCTGGTCAAAACCGATTTTAGCCGGTCTCTAGTCGTTTGAGTCGGTCAAAGCAGGTTCAATCCGGTCAAAACCGGATTGAGCCACTTTGTTCTGCTTGAAGCCATTCAAAACCGATTCGACCCTGTCTGAGCCGGTCTGGTCCAGATTGATCCGGTCTAATCAGTTCAAAAACGGTTTGAGCCGGTGAAAACAGGTTTTAGGCGGTATGGAGTGGTTTGAGCCGGTCAAAACCGGTTTGAGCCGGTCTGGTGTGGTTTCCGCCGGTGTGCTCTGGTTTGAGCCGGTCTGGTCTGTTTTGAGCCGTTCATAACCGGCTCAGGTCGGTCAAAACTGGTTTGATCCAGTCTCGTCTGGTTTGAACCGGTCAAAATCGGTTTGTGGCCCAGTGTTAGGCCGTCTGGGCCGGTCTGGTCCGGTTTGTTCCGATTTTAGACGGTCTGGGCCCGTCTGATTCGGTTTGATCCGGTCTCATCCAGTCAAAACCGGTTTTAGCTGGTCAAAACCGGTTTCAGCCGTTTGGTGTGGTTTGAGCAGGTCAAAACCGGTTTGAGCCGGTCTGGTCTGGTTTGAGCCGGTCTTGTCTGGTTTGAGCTGGTCAAAATCGGTTCGAGCCTGTCAAAACCAGTTTGAGCTGGTTTGGTTTGGTTGAAGCCAGTCAACACCGATTCGAGCCTGTTTGAGCCGGTCTGGTCCGGTGTGATCCAGTCTAAACAGGTCAAAACCGGTTTGGGCTGGTGAAAACCGATTTTAGCCGGTCTGTAGTCGTTTGAGTCGGTCAAAGCAGGTTCGAGCCGGTCAAAACCTGATTGAGCAAGTTTGTTCTTGTTGAAGCCATTCAAAACCGATTCGAGCCTGTCTGAGCCGGTCTGGTCCAGTTTGATCCGGTCTAATCAGTTTAAAACCGGTTTGAGCCGGTGAAAACAGGTTTTAGGCGGTCTGGAGTGGTTTGAGCCGGTCAAAACCGGTTTGAGAAGGTCAAAACCGGATTGAGCCAGTCAAAACCGGTTTGAACCCGTCTGGTCTGGTCTGAGCCGGTCAAAATAGGTGTGAGCCGTTTGGCCCGGTGTTAGGCGGTCCGGACCGTTCTGGTCCGGTTTGATCGGGTTTTAGCCGGTCTGCTGCCGTCTGTTCCAGTTTGAACCGGTATCATTTGGTCAAAATCGGTTTCAGCCAGTCAAAACCGGTTTGAGCCGGTCTGGTGTGGTTTGAGCCGGTCAAAACCGGTTTGAGCAGTCAAAACCGGTTCGAGCCTTTCAAAACCAGTTTGATCTGCTCAAAACGGTATTGAACCGGTCTGGTCTATTTTGGGCCGGTTAAAACAGGTTTGAGCCAGACTGGTCTGGTTTGAGCCAGTCTGGTCTGGTTTGAGCCGGTCTGGTCTGGTTTGAGCCGGTCAAAACCGGCTCAGTTGGTAAAAACCGGTTTCAGCCAGTCTGGTATGGTTTGAAACGATCAAAACCGGTTTGTGGCCAGTTTTAGGCGGTCTGGGATGGTCTGGTCCGGTTTGAGTCCGGTTTGAGCCGGTCAAAACCGGTTTCAGCCGGTCTGGTCCGGTGTGAGTCCGGTTTGAGCCGGACAACACCTGTTTGAGAGGGTCTGGTCTGGTTTGAGTGCGGTTTGAACCGGTCATAACCAGTTAGAGCCGGTCTAGTCCGCTTTGAGCCAGTCAAATCCGGTTTGATCCGGTCTGGTTCGGTTTTAGCCGGTCTGGACGGGTTTGAGTTGGTCAAAACCGCTTTGAGGCGGTCTCGTCCAGTCTGAGCTGATCTGTTCGGGTTTGAGCCGGTCAAAACCGGTTTGAGCCGGTGTGGTCCTGTTTGAGTCTCGTTTGAGCTGGTCAAATTCGGTTTGTGTTGCTCTCGTCTGATTTGAGCCGGTCAAAACCGTTTGAGCTGGTCTGGTCCGGTTTGATCCAGTTTAACCCGGTCTGGTCCAGTTTGATTCGTTTGAGCTGGTATGGTCTGGTTTGAGCCGTTCAAAACCGGTATGAACCGTCTGGTCCGGATTGAGTCCGGTTTGAGCCAGTCAACACCACTTGAGCCGGTCTGGTCCAGTTTGAGTCAGGTTTGAGCTGGTCAACAGCGGTTTGATCCGTTCTGGTCTGGTTAGAGTCTGGTTTGAGCCGGTCAAAACATGTTTGATCTTGTCTAACAGCCGCTCTGGTCCGTTTTGATCCTGTTTGAGCCTCTCCGCTTCGGTTTGAGCCAGTCAAACCCTGTTTAAGCCGGTCTGGTCCGGTGTGTGCCGGTGTGAGCTGGTCTGGTCCGGTTTGAACCGGTTGGGCCGGTTTGTTCTGGTTTGAGCCGGTCTGGTCAGTTTTGATCCCCTGAGTGTGCACTCCTCTGAGTGAGCGCTCACCTGAGTGGGCACTCTGCTTTGTGAGCGTCTCCCTGAGTGTGCACTCCCCTGAGTGAGCACTCCCCTGAGTGTGTAATCCCCTGAATGAAAACTCCCCTGAGTGTGCACTCCTCTGAGCTCGCACTCTCCTGAGTGAGGACTCCCCTGAGTGTGCACTCCCCTGAGTGTATGCTCACCTGAGCGTGCCCTCCGCTGAGTGTGTGCTCTCCTGAGTGAGCACTCCCCTGTGTGTGCACTCCCATGAGTGTGCGCTCCCCTGTGTGTGCTCTCCCCAGTGTGTTCGCTGCCCTGAGTGAGAGCTTCCCTGAGTGCGAACTCCCCTGAGTGTGCACTCGCCTGAGTGAGGACTCCCCTGAGTGTGCACTCCGCTGATTGTGAACTCGCCTGAGTTTGGATTCCCCTGAGTGTGCACTCCACTGATTGAGCACTCCCCTAAGTTTACACTCCCCTGAATTTGCACTCCCTTGGGATTGCACTACCCTGAGTGTGAACTCCCCTGAGTGAGCGCTCCCCTGAGTGCGCACTAACATGAGTGTGCACTCGCCTGGGTGAGAACTCCCCAGAGTGAGCGCTCTCCTGAGGGGGTACTCGTCTGAGTGATGACTCCCCTGAGTGTGCACTCTCCTGAATGAGCACTCCCCTGAGTGTGCACTCCTCTGAGTTCGCACTCTCCTGAGTGAGGACTCCCTTGAGTGTGCACTACCCTGAGTGTGCAGTCCCTTGAGTGTTTGCTTCCCAGGGAGTGCACTTCCCTGGGTTCGAACTCTCCTGAGTGTGGACTCCCCTGAGTGTGCACTCCCCTGAGTGTGGGATCACCTGATTGTGCACACCCCTGAGTGAGCGCTCCCCTCAGTGAGGACACCCCTGTGTGTGCACTCCCCTGAGTGTGCACTCCTCTTAGTTCGCACTCCTCTGAGTGAGGACACCCCTGAGTGTGCACCCCCCAGTGTGTGCACTCCCCTGAGTGTGCGCTCCCCTGAGTGTGCACTCCCCTGAGTGAGCGCTCCGCTGAGGGTGCACTCCACTGAATGTGCGGTCACCTGAGTAAATACTACTCTATGTGGGCACTCCCCTGAGTGTGAACTCGCCTGAGTGAGGACTCACCAGAGTGAGCGCTCTCCTGTGGGGGTACACATCTGGGTGATGACTCCCCTGAGTGTGCACTCCCATGAATGAGCACTCCCCTGAGTGAGCGCTCCCCTGAGCATGCACTCCCCTGAGTGTGCGCTCACCTGAGTAAGGACTACTCTGAGTCGGCACTCCCCTGAATGTGCGCTCGCCAGAGTGAGGACTCCCCTGAGTGTGCACTCCCCTGGATGAACATTCCCCTGTTTGTGTGCTCACCTGAGTGTGCGCTCCCCAGTGTGTGCACTCCCCTGAGTGAGCACTCCCCTGAGTGTGCACTCCCCTGATTGTGCACTCTGCTGAGGGAGGACTCCCCTGAGTGTGCACTCCCCTGAGTGAGCACTCCCCTGATTGTGCACTCCTCTTAGTTCGCACTCCCCTGAGTGAGGACTCCACTGAGTGTGCACTCCCCTGAGTGTGCGCTCCTTTGAGTGTGCACTCCCCTGAGTGAGCGCTCCCCTGAGTGTGCTCTCACCTGAGAGTGCACTCGCCTGAGTGAGGACTCCCCTGAGTGTGCACTCCCCTAAATGAGCACTCCCCTTCGTGTACACTCCCCTGAGTAAGCCAGTGAAACCCGTTTTGAGCCAGTCTGGTCCGGTTTAAGATGGACTGGTCGGGTATGAGCTAGTCAACGCCGGTTTGAGGCGGTCTGTTCCAGTTTGATCCGGTTTAAGCGGGTATGGTCCGGTGTGATCCGGTTGAGCCGGTCTGGTCCGGTTTGAGCCGGTCAAAACCGGTTTGAGCCGGTCTGGTCCGGTTTGAGCCAGTCTGCTCCGGTTTGATCTGGTTTGAGCCTGTCAATATCAGTTTGAGTCCGGTTTGAGGCGGAAAACACTGGATTTAGCGGGTCTAGCCGATCTGGCCCTGATTGATCCGTTTTGTTCCAGTCTCGTCCGGTTTGATCCGATTTTAGTCCGTGTGGTCCAGTTTGAGCCGGTTTTAGCCGGTCTGGTCCAGTTTGAGTCCGATTTGAGCCTGTCAAATCCGGTTTGAGCCGGTCTGCTCCGATTTGAGTTGGTCAAAACCGGTTTGAGATGGTCTGGTCCTGTTTGAGTCCAGCTTGAACCGGTCAAAACCGGTTTGAGCCGCTCTGATACAGTTTGATCCGGTGTGAGTCCGTCTGTCCGGTTTGAGACGGTCAAAACCGGTTTGATCCGGTCTGGTGGTTTCTGTCCGGTTGGAGCCGGTCAACATCAGTTTGAGCCGGTCTGGTCTGGTTTGAGTCCGGTTTGAGCTGGTCTGGTCCAGTTTGAGCCGGTTTTAGCTTTCCTGGTCCGGTTTGAGTCTGGTTTGAGCCGGTGAAAACCGGTTTGATCCGGTATAAGCCGGTCTGGTCTGGTTTGAGACGGTGAAAAATGGTTTGAGCCGGTCTGGTCCAGTTTTATCCTGTCTCATCCGGTCAAAGCCGGTTTGAGCCGGTCTGGTCGGGTTTGAGCCAGTCAAAACGGGTTTGAGACTGTCTGGTCCGGTTTGAGTGCGGTTTGAGCCGGACAACACCTGTTTGAGAGGGTCTGGTCTGGTTTAAGTGCGGTTTGAACCGGTCATAACCAGGTAGAGCCGGTCTAGTCCGCTTTGAGCCAGTCAAATCCGGTTAGAGCCGGTCTGGTTCCGTTTTAGCCGGTCTGGACGGGTTTCAGTTGGTCAAAACCGCTTTGAGGCGGTCTCGTCCAGTTTGAGCCGGTCTGTTCGGGTTTGAGCCGGTCAAAACCGGTTTGAGCCGGTGTGGTCCTGTTTGTGTCTCGTTTGAGCTGGTCAAATTCGGTTTGTGTTGCTCTCGTCTGATTTGAGCCGGTCAAAACCGGTTTGAGCTGGTCTGGTACGGTTTAACCCGGTCTGGTCCAGTTTGATTCGTTTGACCTGGAATGGTCTGGTTTGAGCCGTTCAAAACCGGTATGAGACGGTCTGGTCCGGATTGAGTCCGGTTTGAGCCAGTCAACACCGCTTTGAGCCAGTCTGGTCCAGTTTGAGTCAGGTTTGAGCTGGTCAACAGCGGTTTGATCCGTTCTGGTCCGGTTAGAGTCTGGTTTGAACCGGTCAAAACATGTTTGAGCTGGTCTAACAGCCGGTCTGGTCCGTTTTGATCCTGTTTGAGCCTCTCCGCATCGGTTTGAGCCAGTCAAACCCTGTTTAAGCCGGTCTGGTCCTATGTGTGCCGCTGTGAGCCAGTCTGTTCCGGTTTGAACTGGTTGGGCAGGTCTGTTCTGGTTTGAGCTGGTCAAAACCGGTTTGAGCCAGTCTGGTCAGTTTTGATCCCCTGAGTGTGCACTCCCCTGAGTGAGCGCTCACCTGAGTGGGCACTCTTCTTTGTGAGCGTCTCCCTGAGTGTGCACTCCCCTGAGTGTGCACTCGTCTGAGTGAGCACAACCCTGAGTGTGTAGTCCCCTGAATGAGCACTCCCCTGAGTGTGCACTCCTCTGAGCTCGCACTCTCCTGAGTGAGGGCTCCCCTGAGTGTGCACTCCCCTGAGTGTATGCTCACCTGAGCGTGCACTCCGCTGAGCGTGCACTCTCCTGAGTGAGCACTCCCCTGTGTGTGCACTCCCATGAGTGTGCGCTCCCCTGTGTGTGCTCTCCCCAGTGTGTTCGCTGCCCTGAGTGAGCGCTTCCCTGAGTGCGAAATCCCCTGAGTGTGCACTCGCCTGAGTGAGGACACCCCTGAGTGTGCACTCCCCTGATTGTGAACTTGCCTGAGTTTGGACTCCCCTGAGTGTGCACTCCACTGATTGAGCACTCCCCTAAGTTTACACTCCCCTGAGTTTGTGGTCCCTTGGGATTGCGCTACCCTGAGTGTGAACTCCCCTGTGTGAGCGCTCCCCTGAGTGCGCACTAACCTGAGTGTGTACTCGCCTGGGTGAGAACTCCCCAGAGTGAGCGCTCTCCTGAAAGGGTACTTGTCTGAGTGATGACTCCCCTGAGTGTGCACTCTCCTGAATGAGCACTCCCCTGAGTGTGCACTCCTCTGAGTTCGCACTCTCCTGAGTGAGGACTCCCTTGAGTGTGCACTACCCTGAGTGTGCAGTCCCTTTAGTGTTCGCTTAACAGGGAGTGCACTTCCCTGAGTTCGAACTCTCCTGAGTGTGGACTCCCCTGAGTGTGCACTCCCCTGAGTGTGGGCTCACCTGTTTGTGCACACCCCTGAGTGAGCGCTCCCCTCAGTGAGGACACCCCTTTGTGTGCACTCCCCTGAGTGAGCACTCTCCTGAGTGTGCACTCCTCTTAGTTCTCACTCCTCTGAGTGAGGACTCCCCTGAGTGTGCACCCCCCAGTGTGTGCACTCCCCTGAGTGTGCGCTCCCCTGAGTGTGCACTCCCCTGAGTAAGCGCTCCGCTGAGGGTGCACTCCACTGAGTGTGCGGTCACCTGAGTAAGGACTACACTATGTGGGCACTCCCCTGATTGTGAACTCGCCTGAGTGAGGACTCACCAGAGTGAGTGCCCTCCTGAGGGGGTACACGTCTGAGTGATGACTCTCCTGAATGTGCACTCCCCTGAATGAGCACTCCCCTGAGTGAGCGCTCCCCTGAGTGTGCACTCCCCTGAGTGCGCGCTCACCAGAGTAAGGACTACTCTGAGTCGGCACTCCCCTGAATGTGCGCTCGCCTGAATGAGGACTCCCCTGAGTGTGCACTCCCCTGAGTGTGCACTCTACTGAGGGAAGACTCCCCTGAGTGTACACTCCCCTGAGTGAGCACTCCCCTGAGTGTGCACTCCTCTTAGTTCGCACTCTCCTGAGTGAGGACTCCACTGAGTGTGCACTCCCCTGAGTGAGCTCTCCCGAGTGTGCTCTCACCTGAGAGTGCACTCGCCTGAGTGAGGACTCCCCTGAGTGTGCACTCTCCTAAATGAGCACTCCCCTTCGTGTACACTCCCCTGAGTAAGCCAGTGAAACCCGTTTTGAGCCAGTCTGGTCCGGTTTAAGCCGGACTGGTCGGGTATGAGCTGGTCAATGCTGGTTTGAGGCGGTCTGTTCCAGTTTGATCCGGTTTAAGTGGGTATGGTCCGGTGTGATCCTGTTGAGCCGGTCTGGTCCGGTTTGAGCCGGTCAAAACCGGTTTGAGCCGGTCTGGTCCGGTTTGAGCCGGTCTGCTCCGGTTTGATCTGGTTTGAGCCGGTCAATATCAGTTTGAGTCCGGTTTGAGCCGGACAACACCGGATTTAGCGGGTCTAGCCGGTCTGGCCCGTATTGATCCGTTTTGAGCCAGTCTCGTCCGGTTTGATCCGATTTTAGTCCGTGTGGTCCAGTTTGAGCCGGTTTTAGCCGTTCTGGTCCAGTTTGAGTCCGATTTGAGCCTGTCAAAACCGGTTTGAGCCGGTCTGCTCCGGTTTGAGTTGGTCAAAACCGGTTTGAGATGGTCTGGTCCGGATTGAGTCCAGCTTGAACCGGTCAAAACCGGTTTGAGCCGCTCTGATACGGTTTGATCCGGTTTGAGTCGGTCTAGTCCGGTTTGAGCCGGTCAAACCCAGTTTGATCCGGTCTGGTGGTTTCTGTGCGGTTGGAGCCGGTCAACACCAGTTTGAGGCGGTCTGGTCTGGTTTGAGTCCGGTTTGAGCTGGTCTGGTCCAGTTTGAGCCGGTTTTAGATTTCCTGGTTCGGTTTGAGTCTGGTTTGAGCCGGTCAAAACCGGTTTGATCCGGTATAAGCCGGTCTGGTCTGGTTTGAGACGGTGAAAAACGGTTTGAGCTGGTCTGGTCTGGTTTTATCCTGTCTCATCAGGTCAAAGCTGGTTTGAGCCGGTCTGGTCGTGTTTGAGCCAGTCAAAACGGGTTTGAGACTGTCTGGTCCGGTTTGAGTCCGGTTTGAACCGGACAACACCAGTTTGAGAGGGTCTGGTCTGGTTTAAGTGTGGTTTGAACCGGTCATAACCAGTTAGAGCCGGTCTAGTCCGCTTTGAGCCAGTCAAATCCGGTTTGAGCCAGTCTGGTTCGGTTTTAGCCGGTCTGGACGGGTTTGAGTTGGTCAAAACCGCTTTTAGGTGGTTTCGTCCATTTTGAGCCGGTCTGTTCGGGTTTGAGCCAGTCAAAACCGGTTTGAGCCGATGTGGTCCTGTTTGAGTCTCGTTTGAGTTGGTCAAATTCGGTTTGTGTTGCTCTCGTCTGATTTGAGCCGGTCAAAACCGGTTTGAGCTGGTCTGGTCCGGTTTGATCCAGTTTAACCTGGTCTGGTCCAGTTTGATTCGTTTGAGCTGGAATGGTCTGGTTTGAGCCGTTCAAAACCGGTATGAGCTGGTCTGGTCCGGATTGAGTCCGGTTTGAGCCAGTCAACACCGCTTTGATCCGGTCTGGTCCAGTTTGAGTCAGGTTTGAGCCGGTCAAAATCGGTTTGTGCTGCTCTGCTCTGATTTGAGCCGGTCTATTCTGGTTTGAGTCCGGTTTGAACGGGTCTAGTCCAGTTTAGCCGGTCAGTTAGGGTTTGAACCGGTGAAAACCGGTTTGAGCCTGTCTGGTCCGGTTTCACAGGTTCTGGTCGCGTTTGAGCCCGTCAAAACCGGTTTGTGCCGGTCTGGTCCGATTTGACCCGGTCAAAACCGGTTTGAGGTGGTCTCGCCCCATTTCAGCCGGTCTGGTCGGGTTTGAGTCGTTTAAAACTGGTTTGAGCCGGTCTGGTCCGTTTTGATCTGGTTTCAGCGCTTCCGGTCTGGTTTGATCCGGTTTGAGCCGGTATGGTCCGCTTTGATCTGGTTGAGCCAGTCTGGTCTGGTTTGAGGCGGTCCAAGCCGGTTTGTGCCGGTCTCGTCCGGTTTCAGCTGGTCTGGTCGGGTTTGAGCCAGTCAAAATGGGTTTGAGACGGTCTGGTCTGGTTTGAGTCCACTTTGAGCCAGTTTGGTCCTTGTCCGGTTTGAGCCGATCAAAACCGATTTGAGCCAGTCAAATCCTTTTTGATTCCGCTTTGAGCCGGTCTGGTACGTTTTGCATCCAGTTTGAGCCGGTCAAAACACGTTTGAGGTGGTCTGGTCTGGATTGAGCCGGTCAAAACCGGTTTGAGTCCGTTTGGAGCCGGTCAAATCCGGTTTGAGCCGGTCTGGTGCGATTTGAGCCACTAAAAACTGGTTTGAGCCAGTCTAATACGGTCAAAAGTGGTTTGAGCCGGTCTGGTCCTGTTTGATCGGGTTTGAACCGGTCTGGTACGGTTTTTGATGGTCAAAACCGGTTTGAGACAGTGTGGTCTGGTTTGAGCAGGTCTAAACAGGTTTGAGCGGGTTTGGCCTGGTTTTAGGCGGTCAGGGCCGGTCTGGTCCAGAATGATCCTGTTTTAGCCGGTCTGGGCCCGTTTGGTCCAGTTTGTTCCGGTCTCATCCAGTCAAAATCGGTTTGAGACGGTCAAAATCGGATTGAACCGGTCTGGTCTGGTATGAGCCGGTCAAAAGCGGTTCGAGCCGCTCAAAACCAGTTTGAGCCGGTTTTGTCTGTTTGAAGCCAGTCAAAACCGATTCGAGCCTCTCTGAGTCTGTCTGGTCCGGCTTGATCCGGTCTAATCAGGTCAAAACCGGTTTGAGCCGGTGAAAACCGGTTTTAGCCGGTCTGGAGTGATTTGAGCCGGTCAAAACTGGTTTGAGCTGGTCAAAACCGGATTGAGCCAGTCAAAACTGGTTTGAACCGGTCTGATCTGATTTGAGCCGGTCAAAACCGTTTTGAGCCGGTCTGGCCCAGTTTTAGCCGGTCTGGGCCGGTCTGGTCCAGTTTGATCCGGTTTCAGCCTTTCTGGACCTGTCTGGTCTGGTTTGATCCGGTGTGAGCCGGTCTGGTACTGTTTGATCCGGTGTCATCCAGTCAAAACCGATTTGAGCCTGTCTGGTCTGGTTTGAGCCAGTCAAACCCGGCTCAGGCTGGTCAAAACCGGTTTGAGCTGGTCTGGTCTGGTTTTACCCTGTCTCATCTGGTCAAAACCGGTTTGAGCCAGTCTCTTCTAGTTTCAGCTGATCAAAACCAGTTTGAGGCAGTGTGGTCTGGTTTGAGACGGTCTGTTCTGGTTTGAGCCAGTCAAAACCTGATTGAGCCGGTTTGGCCCGCTTTTAGCCTGTCTGGGCTGGTCTGGATCGATTTGAGCCGGTTTGAGACGGTTTGTGCTGGTCTGGTCCGGTATGATCCGGTTTGAGAAGGTCTGGTACAGTTTGATCGGGTCTAATCTGATCAAAACCGGTTTGAGGTGTTTAGGTCTGGTTTGAGCCGGTCAAAACAGGTTCAAGTCGGTCTGGTCTGGTTTGAGCTGGTCAAAATAGGTTTGAGCCGGTTTGGACCGGTTGTAGGTGGTCTGGGCCGGTCTGGTCCAGTTTGATCCGGTGTTAGCCGGTCTGGGCTCGTGTGGTCCGGTTTGATCTGGTCCCATCCGGTCAAAATCGATTTCAGCTGGTCAAAACCGGTTTGAGCCGGTCTGGTGTGATTTGAGCCGGTCAAAACCGGTTCGAGCTGTTCAAAACCAGTTTAAGCCAGTCAAAACCGGATTTGAACCAGTCTGGTCTGGTTTGAGCCGGTCTGGTCTGGTTTGAGCTGGTCAAAACCGGTTTGAGCCGGTCTGGCCCGGTTTTAGCCTGTCTGGACTGGTCTGGTCCGGTTTGTTCCGGTTTCAACTGGTCTGGCCCTGTCTGGTCCGGTTTGATCCGGTGTGAGCCTGTCTGGTCCGGTTTGATCTGGTGTCATCCGGTCAAAACCAGTTTCAACCGGTCTGTTCCGGTTTGAGCCGATCTGGTCTGGTTTGAGCCAGTCAAAACCGGATTGAACCGGTCTGGTCTGGTTTGAGCTGGTCAAAACCGGTTTGAGCCTTGAAAAACCGGTTTCAGCCGGTCTGGTGTGGTTTGAGCAGGTCAAAACCGGTTTGAGCTGGTCAAAACCATTTTCAGCTGATCTGGACTGGTTTGAGTCGGTCTGGTCTGGTTTGAGCCGGTCAAAACCAGTTCGAGCCGGTTTGGTCTGCTTGAAGTCAGTCAAAACCAATTCGAGACTGTCTGAGCTGGTCTCGTCCGGTTTGATCCGTTCTACTAAGGTCAGACCCGGTTTGAGCCAATGAAAACCGGTTTTTGCCAGTCTGGAGTGGTTTGATCCGGTCAAAACCGGTGTCAGCCCGTCAAAACCGGATTGACCCAGTGAAAACCGGTTTGAACCTGTCTGGTCTGGTTTGAGCTGGTCAAAACCGGTTTGAGCCAGTCTGGCCCGATTTTAGCCAGTCCGGGCCTGTCTGGTCCAGTTTGTTCTGGTGTGAGCCGGTCTGGTCCGGTTTGATCTTGTGTCATCTGGTGAAAACCATTTTGAGCCGGTCTGGTCCGGTTTGATCCGGTCTGGTCTGGTTTGAGCCAGTCTGGTCCGGTTTGAGCCGGTCTGGTCTGGTTTGAGCCGGTCTAAACTGGTTTGTGCCCCGGTTTTAGCCGGCCTGGGACGGTCTGGTCCAGTTTGAGTCGGTTTTAGCCCGTCTGGGCCCATCTGGTGCGGTTTGATCTGGTCTCATCCGGTGAAAACCGGTTTCGGCCGGTCAAAACCGGTTTGCGCGGGTCTGGTGTGGTTTGAACCGGACAAAACCGGTTTGAGCCGGTCAAAACCGGATTGAGACAGTCAAAACCGGTTTGAACCTGTCTGGTCTGGTTTGAGCCGGTGAAAACCGGTTTGAGCCGGTCTGGCCCGGTTTTAGCCGGTCTGGGCCTGTCTGGTCCGTTTTGATCCGGTTTCAGATGGTCTGGGCCTGTCTGGTCCAGTTTGATTAGGTGTGAGCCGGTCTGGTCCTGTTTGATCCGATGTCATCCGGTCAAAACCGGATTGAGCCGGTCTGGTCTTGTTTGAGCCAGTCTGGTCTTGTTTGAGACGGTCAAAACCTGATTGAGCCGGTTTGGCCCGGTTTTAGCCTGTCTGGGCCGGTCTGGTTTGGTTTGAGCCGGTTTGTGCTCGTCTGGTCCAGTATGATCCGGTTTGGGAAGGTCTGGTCCCGTTTGATCCGATCTAAAGCAGTCAAAACGGGTTTGAGCCGGTCAGGTCTGGTTTGAGCCGGTCAAAACAGGTTCGACCCGGTATGGTCTGGTTTGAGCCGGTCAAAATAAGTTTGAGCCGGTTTGGCTCCATTTTAGGCGGTCTGGTGAATTTTGATCTGGTATGAGCCGATCTGGTCTGGTTTGAGCTGGTCAGGGCCTGTCTGGTCCGGTTTGATCCAGTGTGAGCCAGTCTGGCCGGTTTGATCCGGTGTCATCCGGTCAAAATCGGTTTGACCCGGTCTGGTCTGATTTGAGACGGTCTGGTCTGGTTTGAGCCGGTCAAAACCGGTGTGAGCCGGTCTGATCTTGTTTGAGCCAGTCAAAACCGATTTGTGGCGCGGTTTTGGCCGGTCTGGGTCGGTCTGGTGCGGTTTGCTCTGGCTTCAGGTGTTCTGGGCCGGTCTGGTGCGGTTTCATCCGGTTTGAGCCGGTATGCTCCGGTTTTATTCTGTCTTATCCGGTCAAATTCGGTTTGAGCCGCTCTGGTCTGGTTTGAGCCGGTCAAAACCGGTTTGAGCCGGTCTGGTCTGGTTTGAGCCAGACAAATCCGCTTTGAGCCGGTCAAAACCGTTTTGAGCTGGTCTGGTCTGGCTTGAGCCAGTCTGGTCTGGTTTGAGCAGGTCAAAACCGGCTCAGGTCGGTCAAAACCGGTTTGAGCCTGTCTGGTCTGGTTTGAACCCATCAAAACCGGTTTGTGGCCCAGTTTTAGGTGGTCTGGGCCGGTCTGGTCCGGTTTGATCCGATTTTAGCCTGTCTGGGCCGGTCTGATATGGTTTGATCCGGCCTCATCCGGTCAATACCCGTTTTAGCCGGTCAAAACCAGTTTCAGCCGGTATAGTGTGGTTTGAGCAGGTCAAAACCGGTTTAAGCTGGTCTGGTCTAATTTGAGCCAGTCTGGTCGGGTTTGAGCGGGTCTGGTCTGGTTTGAGATGGTCAAAACCGGTTCAAGCCGGTCAAAACCGGTTTGAGCTGGTTTGGTCTGGTTGAAGCCAGTCAAAAATGATTCGAGCCTGTCTGAGACGGTCTGGTCCGGTTTGATCCGGTCCAATCAGGTCAAAAGCGGTTTGAGCCGGTGAAAACCGGTTTTAGTCGGTCCGGAGTGGTTTGAGCCGGTCAAAACCGGTTTCAACCGGTCAAAACCGGATTGAGCCAGTCGAAACATGTTTGAACCTGTCTTGTCTGATTTGAGCCGGTCAAAACCGGTTTGAGCCGATCTGGCCCGGTGTTAGCCTGTCTCGGCCGGTCTGGTCCGGTTTGATCCAGTTTCAGCCTGTCTGGGCCTGTCTGGTCCGGTTTGATCCAGTGTGAGCTGGTCCGTTCCGGTTTGATCCGGTGTCATCCGGACAAAACTGGTTTGAGCCGGTCTGGTCCGGTTTGATCTGGTCTGGTCTGGTTTGAGCCGGTCAAAACAGGTTCAAGGCGGTCAAAACCGGTTTGAGCCGGTCTGTTCTGGTTTGAGAGTGTCAAAACCGGTTTGTGGCCCGGTTTTAACCGGTCTGGCCCGGTCTGGTCTGGTTTCCTCCGGCTTCAGGTGTTCTGGGCCGGTCTGGAGAGGTTTCATCCGGTTTGAGCCCGTCTGGTCCGGTTTTATCCTGTCTCATCCGGTCAAAACCAGTTTGAACCCGTCTCTTCTGGTTTGAGCCGGTCAAAACCGGTTTCATCCAGTCTGGTCTGGTTTGAGCCTGTCTGGTCTGGTTTGAGCAGGTGAAAACCTGATTGAGCCGGTTTGGCCCTGTTTTAGCCTGTCTTGCCGGTCTGGTTCGGTTTGAGCCAGTTTGAGCCGGTTTGTGCTGGTCTGGTCCGGTATGATCCGGTTTGAGAAGGTCTGGTCCGGTTTGATCCGTTCTAATCTGGTCACTACCGGTTTGAGCTGGTCAGGTTTGGTTTGAGCCGGTCAAAACAGGTTTGACCCGTTATGGTCTGGTTGGGGCCGGTTAAAATAGGTTTGAGCCGGGTTGACATGGTTTTAGGCGGTCTGGGCCGTTCTGGTCCAGTTTGATCCGGTTTGAGTCGGTCTGGTCTGGTTTGAGCCGGTCAAAACCGGTTTGAGTCGATCTGGTCTGGTTTGAGCCGGTCTGGTCTGGTTTGAGCCGGTCAAAACCGGTTTGAGCCGGTCTGGTCCAGTTTCCGCTGGTCTGGTCTGGTTTGAGCAGGTCAAAACAGGCTCAGGACGGTCAAAACTGGTTTGAGCCGGTCTGGTCTGGTTTGAGCCGGTCACAATAGGTTTGAGCCGGTTTGGCCTGGTTTTAGGCGATCTGGGCCGGTCTGGTTCCGTTTGATCCGGTTTTAGCTGGTCTGGGCCCGTCTGGTCCGGTTTAATCCAGTCTCATCCGGTGAAAATCGGTTTCATCCTGTCAAAACCGGTTTGAGCCCGTCAAAACCGGTTCGAGCCGTTCAAAACCGGTTTGAGCCAGTCAAAACCGGATTGAACCGGTCTGGTCTGGTTTGAGCTGGTCAAAACCGGTTAGAGCCTGTCAAAACTGGTTTCAGCCGGTCTGGTCTGGTTTGAGCCGGTCAAAACCGGCTTAGGTGGGTCAAAACCGGTCTGAGCCGGTCTGGTCTGGTTTGAACCAGTCAAAACCGGTTTGTCACCCAGTTTTAGGCTGTCTACGCCGGTCTGGTCCGCTATGATCCGATTTTAGCCGGTCTGGGCCGATCTGATACGGATTGATCCGGTCTCATCTTGTCAAAATCAGTTTGAGCCGGTCTGGTCTGGTTTGAGCCGGTCAGGTCTGCTTTGAGCCGGTCAAAACAGGTTCAAGACGGTCTGGTCTGGTTTGAGCTGGTCAAAATAGGTTTGAGCTGGTTTGTCCCGGTTTAATGTGGTCTGGGCCGGTCTGGTCCCATTTGATCCGGTTTGAGGCAGTCTGGTCAGGTTTGAGCCGGTCAAAACTGGTTTCAGCCCGTCAAAACCGGTTTGAGTCGGTCTGGTTTGGTTTGAGCCGGTCAAAATAGGTTTCAGCCGGTTTGGCCCGGTTTTAGGCGATCTGGGCCGTTCTGGTCCGGTTAGATCCGGTTTTAGCCTGTCTGGGCCCGTCTGGTCCAGTTTGATCCAGTCTCATATGGTCAAAATCGGTTTCAGCCGTTCAAAACCGGTTTGAGGCGGTCTGGAATGGTTTGAGAAGGTCAAAACCGGTTTGAGCCGGTCTGGTTTGTTTTGAGCCGGTCAAAACCGGTTTGAGCCAGTCAAAACCGGATTGAACCGGTCCGGTCTGATTTCCGCCAGTCAAAACCGGTTTGAGCCGGTCTGGTGTTGTTTGAGCCAGTCAAAACAGGTGTGAGGCGTTCTGGTCTGGTTTGAAGCTGTCAAAACCGGTTTGTGGCCCAGTTTTAGGCGGTAAGGGGCGGTCTTGTCCGGTTTGATCCGATTTTAGCCGGTCTGGGCCGGCCTGATTCGCTTTGATACGGTCTCATCCTGTCAAAACCGGTTTTTGCCGGTGAAAACCGGTTTCAGCCGGTCTGGTGTGGTATGAGCAGGTTAAAACCGGTTTCAGCCGGCCAAAACCGGGTTGAGCCGATTCGGTATGGTTGAAGCCAGTCAAAACCGATTCGAGCCTCTCTGAGCCGGTCTGGTCCAGTTTGATCCGGTCTAATCAGGTCAAAACAGGTTTGAGCTGGTGGAAACCGGTTTAAGCCGGTCTGGAGTGGTTTGAGCCGGTGAAAACCGGTTTGAGCCGGTCAAAACCGAATTGAGCCAGTCAAAACCGGTTTGAACCGCTCTGGTCTGTTTTTAGCCGGTCCAATCGGTTTGAGCCAGTCTGGCCCGGTTTTAGCAGGTCTGGGCTGGTCTGGTCTGGTTTGATACGGTTTCAGCCGGTCTGGGCCTGTCTGGTCCAGTTTGATCCGGTGTGAGCTGGTCTAGTCTGGTTTGATCCGGTGTCATCCGGTCAAAACCGTTTTGAGCCGGTCTGGACCGGTTTGAGCCGGTCTGGTCTGTTTTGAGCCGGTCAAAACCGGTTTGTGGCCCGGTTTTAGACGGTCTGCCCCGGTCTGGTCCGGTTTGCTCTGGCTTCAGCTGTTCTGGGCCTGTCTGGTGCAGTTTCATCCAGTTTGAGCCGGTCTGGTCTGGTTTTATTCTGTCTCATCTGGTCACAACTGGTTTGAGCTGGTCTGGTCTGGTTTTAGGCAGTCAAAACCGGTGTGAGCCGGTCTGGTGTGGTTTGAGACGGTCTGGTTTGGTTTGAGCCGGTCTGGTCTGGTTTGAGCCGATAAAAACCGGCTCAGGTCGGTCAAAATTGCTTTGAGCCGGTCAGGTCTTGTTTGATCCGTTCAAAACCAGTTTGAGCCGATTTGACCCGGTTTTAGCCGTTCTGAGCCGGTCTTTTCCGGTTTTATGCGGTTTGAGCAGGTCTGGTCCGGTTTGATCCAGTCTCATCCGGTCAAAACCGGTTTGAGAAGGTCTGGTCTTGTTTGAGCTGGTCTGGTTTGTTTGAAACGGTCTGCTCTGGTTTGATCCGGTTTGAGCGGTTCTGGTCTGGTTTGAGCTGGTCAAAACCGGCTCAGGCTGGTCAAAACCGGTTTGATCCGGTCTGGTCTGGTTTGAGCCAGTCAAAGCAGGTTTGTGGCCCACTTTTAGCCGGTCTGGCCCCATCTGGTCCGGTTTGCTCCGGCTTCAGCTGTTCTGGGCTGGTCTGGTGCGGTTTCATCCGGTTTGAGCCGGTCTGGTCTGGTTTTATCATGTCTCAGCCGATCAAAACCGGTTTGAGGCAGTGTGGTCTGGTTTGAGACGGTCTGGTCTGGTTTGAGCCAGTCAAAACCTGATTGAGCCGGTTTGGCCCGGTTTTCACCTTTCTGGGCCGGTCTGATTCGATTTGAGCCAGTTTGAGACGGTTTGTGCCGATCTGGTCCGGTATGATCCGGTTTGAGAAGGTCTGGTACAGTTTGATCCGGTCTAATCCGATCAAAACCGGTTTGAGCCGGTCAGGTCTGGTTTGAGCCGGTCAAAACAGGATCAAGTCGGTCTTGTCTGGTTTGAGCTGCTGAAAATAGGTTTGAGCCGGTTTGGTCCGCTTTGATCTGATTGAGCCAGTCTGGTCTGGTTTGAGCCGGTCCAAACCAGTTTGAGCCGGTCTTGTCCGGTTTCAGCCGGTCTGGTCGGGTTTGAGCCAGTCAAAACGGGTTTGAGACGGTCTGGTCCGGTTTGAGTCCGGTTTGATGCAGTCAAAACTGGTTTGAGGCTGTCTGGATCGGTTTGAGCTGGTCAAAAGTGGTTTGCGACCGGTTTGAGCCGGTCTGGCCCGGTTTGAGCCGGTCTGGCCCGGTTTGAGCCGGTCTGGTCCGGTTTGATCCGGTTTGAGTGGTTCTGGTCTTGTTTGATCCTGTTTGAGCCGGTCTGCTCCGCTTTGATCTGGTTGAGCCAGTATGGTCTGGTTTGAGCTTGTCGAAACCTGTTTGAGCTGGTCTCGTCTGGTTTCAGCCGGTCTGGTCAGGTTTGAGCCGGTCAAAACGGGTTTGAGACGGTCTGGACCGGTTTGAGCCGGTCAAAACCTGATTGAGCTGGTTTGGGCCGGTTTTAGCCTGTCTGGGCCGGTCTGGTTCGGTTTGAGCCAGTTTCAGTCGGTTTGTTCCGGTCTGGTTCGGTATGATCCGGTTTGAGAAGGTCTGGTCCGGTTTGATCCGGTCTAATCTGGTCAAAACCGGTTTGAGCCGGTCTGGTCTGGTTTGCACCGGTCAAAACAGGTTTGAGCCGGTCTGGTCTGGTTTGAGCCAGACAAAATAGGTTTGAGCCGGTTTGGCCCGGTTTTAGGCGGTCTCGTCCGGTCTGGTCCCGTTTGATCCGGTTTGAGCCGGTCTGTTCTGGCTTGAGCCGGTCAATACCGGTTTGAGACGGTCGGGTCTGGTTTGAGCCGGTCAAAATAGGTTTGAGGCGATTTGGCCCGATTTTAGTCGGTCTGGGCTGGTCTGGTCCGGTTTGATCCGGTGTCATCTTGTCAAAACTGGTTTGAGGCTGTCTGGTCCGGTTTGAGCCGATCTGGTCTGGTTTGAGCCAGTCAAAACTGTCTCAGGCCGGTCAAAACCGGTTTGAGCCGGTCTGGTCTGGTTTGAGCCAGTCAAAACAGGTTTGTGTCCAGGTTTTAGCCGGTGTGGCCCGGTCTGGTCTGGTTTGCTCTGGCTTCAGCTGTTCGGGGCTGGTCTGGTGCGGTTTCATCTGGTTTGAGCTGGTCTGGTCCGGTTTTATCCTGTCTCAACCGGTCAAAACCGGTTTGAGCCGGTCTGATCTAGTTTGAGCCGGTCAAAACCGGTTTGAGCCGGTCTGGTCTGGTTTGAGCCGGTCTGGTCTGGTTTGAGCCGGTCTGGGCTGGTCTGTTCTGGTTTGATCCGGTTTCAGCCGGTCTGGGCCTGTCTGGTCTGGTTTGATCTGGTTTGAGAAGGTCTGGTCCGGTTTTGTGCGGTCTAATCCTGTCGAAACTGGTTGGAGTCAGTCTGGTCTGGTTTGAGCAAGTGTGGTCTGGTTTCTGCCGGTCAAAACCTGATTGAGCCGGTTTGGCCCGATTTTAGCCTGTCTGGGACGGTCTGGTCCAGTTTCAGCTGGTTTGAGCCGGTATGTGCCAGTCTGGTCCGGTATGATCCTGTTTGAGAAGGTCTGGTCCGGTTTGGTCCGGTCTAATCTGGTCAAAACCGGTTTGAGCCGGGCTGGTCTGGTTTGAGCCGGTCAAAACAGGTTCGAGTCGGTCTGGTCTGATTTGAGCTGATCAAATTAGGTTTGAGCCCGTTTGGCCTGGTTTTATGTGGTCTGGGCCGGTCTGGTCCCGTTTCATCCGGTTTGAGCCGGTCTGGTCTGGTTTGATCCGGTCAAAACCGGTTTGTGGACCGGTTTAAGCCGTTCTGGGCCGGTCTTGTCCGGATTGATCCGGCTTCAGCTGTTCTGGTCCAGTCTGTTGCGGTTTCATCTGGTTTGAGCCGGTCAAAACCGGTTTGAGCCATTCTGGTCTGGTTTGAGCCGGTCTGGTGTGGTTTGAAAAGGGTGAAAACCAGTTTGTGGTCCAGTTTTAGGCGGTCTAGGCTGGTCTGGTCCGGTTTGTTTCGATTTTATCCAGTCTGGGCCAGTCTGATTCGGTTTGATCCGGTCTCATCCGGTCAAAACCGGTTTCAGCCGGTCAAAACCGGTTTGAGCCGGTCTGGTCTGGTTTGAGCCGGTCAAAACCGGTTGGTGGCCCGGTTTTAGCAGGTCTGGGCCGGTCTGGACCGGTTTGACTGGTTTCAGCTGGTCTGGGCCAGTTGAGTCCGGTTTGATCAGGTCAAAACTGCTTTGAGCTGGTCAAAACTGGTTTGAGCTGGTCTTTTCTGGTTTGATCCCATCCAAAGCGGTTTGTGGCCCACATTTAGGCGGTCTGGGCCGATCTGGTCTGGTGTGTTCTGATTTTAGCCGGTCTGGGCCGGTCTAATTCGGTTTGATCTGGTCTCATCCGGTCAAAACCTGTTGTAGCCCGTCAAAACCGGTTTCAGCCGCTCTGGTGTGGTTTGAGCAGGTCAAAACCGGTTTGAGCCGGTCAAAACCGGTTTGAGCCTGTCTGGTCTGGTTTGAGCCGTTCTGGTCTGGTTTGAGCCGGTCAAAACCGGTTCGAGCCGGTCAAAAACGGTTTGAGCCGGTTTGGTCTGGTTGAAGCCAGTCAAAACCGATTCGAGCCTATCTGAGACGGTCTGTTCTGGTTTGATCCAGTCTAATCAGGTCAAAACCAGTTTGAGTCGATGAAAACAGGTTTTAGCCGGTCTGGAGTGGTTTGAGCTGCTCAAAACCGGTTCGAGCCGGTTCGAGTCGGTCAAAACCGGATTAATCCAGTCAAAACCGGTTTGAACCGGTCTGGTCTGGTTTCAGCTGGTCAAAACCGGTTTGAGCCAGTCTGGCCCGGTTTTAGCCAGTCTGGACCGGTCTGGTCCGGTTTGATCCGTTGTCAGTCTTTCTGGGCCTGTCTGGTCCGGTTTGATCCGGTGTGAGCCGGTCTTGTCCGGATTGATCCGGTGTCATCGGTCAAAACCGGTTTGAGCCGGTCTGCTCCAGTTTGAGCCGGTCTGGTCTGTTTTGAGCCGGTCAAAAACGGCTCAGGCTGGTCAAAACCGGTTTGAGCCGGTCTGGTCTGGTTTGAGCCAGTCAAAACCGGTTTGTGGCCCGGTTTTAGCCGGTCTGGCCCGGTCTGGTCAGATTTGATCCAGTTTCAGCCGGTCTGGCCCGGTCTGGTCTGGTTTGAGTCGGTCAAAATAGGTTTGAGCCGGTTTGGCCCGGTTTTAGGCGGTCTGGGCTGTTCCGGTTTGATCTGGTTTCAGCTGGTCTGGGCCTGTCGAGTCCGGTTTTATCCGGTCAAAACCGCTTTGAGCCAGTCAAAACCGGTTTGCGCCGGTGTGGTCTGATTTGAGCCGGTCTGGTCTGGTTTCAACCGTTCAAAACCGGTTTGTGGCCCAGTTTTAGCCGGTTTGGGACCGTCTGGTCTGGTTTGCTCTGGCTTCAGCTGTTCTGGGCTGGTCTGGTGCGATTTCATCCGGTTTGAGCCGGTCCAGTCCGGTTTTATCCTGTCTCATCCTGTCAAAACCGGTTAGAGCCAGTCTCTTCTGGTTTCAGCCGGTGAAAACCGGTTTTAGCCAGTGAGATCTGGTTTGAGCCGGTCTGGTCTGGTTTGATTAGGTCAAAACCTGATTGAGCCGTTTAGGCCCGGTTTTAGCCTGCCTGGGACGGTGTGGCTTGGTTTGAGTTGGTTTGAGCCGGTGTGTGCCGGTCTCGTCCGTTATGATCTGGTTGGAGAAGGTCTGGTACGGTTTGATCCGGTCTAATCCGATGAAAAACTTGTTTGAGCCGGTCAGGTCTCTTTTGAGCCGCCCAAAACAGGTTCGAGCCAGTCTGGTCTGGTTGGAGTCGGTCAAAATAGGTTTCAGCTGGTTTGGCCTGGTTTTAGGTGGTCTCAGCCGGTCTGGTCCCGTTTGATCCGGTTTGAGCTGGTCTGGTCTGGTTTGAGCCAGTCAAAACTGGTTTGAGTCGGTCTGGTCTGGTTTGAGTCGGTCAAAATAGTTTTGAGCTGGTGTGGCCCGGTTTTAGGCGGTCTGGGCCGTTCTGGTCTGGTTTGATCTGGTTTTAGCCGTCCTGGGCTCGTGTGGTCTGGTTTGATCCGGTCTCATATGATGAAAATCGGTTTCAGCCGGTCAAAACCGGTTTGAGGCGGTCTGGTGTGGTTTGAGTCGGTCAAAACCGGTTTGAGCCATTCAAAACCGGTTCGAGCCGCTCAAAACTGGTTTCAGCCGGTCAAAACCGGATTGAACTGGTCTGGTCTGGTTTGAGCCGGTCAAAACCGCTTTGAGCCGGTCAAAACTGGTTTGAGCTTGTCTGGTCTGGTTTTAGCCGGTCTGGTCTGGTTTGAGCCGGTCAAAACAGGCTCAGGTCGGTCTTCAGGTTTGAACCGGTCAAAACCGGTTTGTGGCCCAGTTTTAGGCGGTCTGGGCAGGTCTCTTCCGGTTTGATCCGATTTTAACCGGTCTGGGCCACTCTGGTTCGGTTTGGTACGGTCCTCATCCAGTCAAAAGCGGTTTCAGCCGGTCTGGTGTGGTTTGAGCAGGTGAAAACCGGTTTGAGCCGGTCTGGGCCTGCTTGAGTCTGCGTTGACCGGTCAAAATCGGTTTGTGCTGCTCTGGTCCGATTTGAGCCTGTCAAAACCGGTTTGAGCCGGTCTATTCCGGTTGGAGTCCGGTTTGAACGGGTCTGGTCTGGTTTCAACTGGTCTGGTAGGGTTTGAGCCGGTCAAAACGGATTTCAGCCTGTCTGGTCCGGTTTCAGACGGTCTGGACGGGTTTTGAGCCGGTCAAAACCAGTTTGTGCCCGTCAGGTACGGTTTGAGTTTGGTTTGAGCCGGTCAAAACTGGTTTGAGCCGGTCTGGTCCCGTTTGATCCGGTTTGAGTGGTTCTGGTCCAGTTTGACCCGGTTTGAGACGGTCTGGTCTGCTTTGATCTGGTTGAGCCAGTCTGGTCTGGTTTGAGCCGGTCCAAACCGGTTTGAGCAGGTCTCGTCCGGTTCCAGCCGGTCTGGTCTGGTTTGAACCGGTCAAAATGGAATTGAGATGGTCTGGTCCGGTTTGAATCCGGTTTGAGCCGGTCAAAACCGGTTTGAGCCGGTCTGGTCCTGTTTGAGCCCGGTTTGAGCCGGACAACACCATTTTGAGACGGTCTGTTCCGGTTTGAGTGCGGTTTGAGCCGGTCATAACTGGTTAGAGCCGGTCTAGTCCGCTTTGAGCCAGTCAAAACCGGTTTGAGCCGGTCTGGTCCGGTTTTAGCTGGTCTGGACGGGTTTGAGTCGGTCAAAACCGGTTTGAGGCGGTCTCGTCCAGTTTCAGCTGGTCTGGTTGGGTTTTAGCCAGTCAAAACCGGTTTGAGCCGGTGTGGTCCTGTTTGAGTCTGGTTTGAGCTGGGCAAATTCGGTTTGTCCTGCCCTGGTCTGATTTGAGCCGTTCAAAACCGGTTTGAGCCGGTCTGGTCCAGTTTGATCAGGTTGAACCGGTCTGGTCCGGTTTGATTCGGTTGAGCCGGTGTGGTCTCGTTTGAGCCGTTCAAAACCGGTTTGAGCCGGTCTGGTCCTGATTGAGTCCGGTATGAGCTGGTCAAAACCGGTTTGAGCCGTTCTGGTCCAGTTTGTGTCAGGTCCAGTTTGAGTCTGGTCCGGTTTGAGCCGTTCTGGTCCGGTTTGAGTCTGGTTCGAGTCTGTCAACACCGGTTTGAACAGGTCTGGTTCGGTTTGAGTCCGGTTTGAGCCGGTCAACACCGGTTTGAGGCGGTCTGGTCCAGTGTAAGTCCTATTTGAGCCAGTGAAAACCGGTTGGAGCCGGTCTGGTCCGGTTGGAGCCGGTCTAAGGGTCGGTCTGGTCCGGTTTGATTCGGTTTGAGCCGGTCTGGTGAGGTTTGAGCCAGTCTCACCCGGTTTGAGCCATTCTGGTCCGGGTTGAGCCCGGTTTGAGCCGGTCAAACCCTCTTTGAGCCAGTCTGGTTCGGTTTAAGCCAGTCTGGTCGGGTTTGAGCCGGTCAACACTGGTTTGAGCCAGTCTGGTGCGGTTTGATCCGGTTAAAGCCGGTCTGGTCCGTTTTGAATCCGGTTTGAGCAGGTCTGTTCCGGTTTGAGACGGTCTGCTCCGGTTTAAGCTGGACAAAACCGGTTGGAGATGGTCTGGTCCGTTTTGATCCGGTTTGAGCCTGTCTGGTCCGGTTTGAGCCGTTCTGGTCTGGGTTGAATCTGGCTCGAGCCAATCAACACCGGTGTGAGCCGGTCTGGTCCTGTTTGAGTCTGCTTTGAGCCGTTCAAAATCGGTTTGTGCTGCTCTGGTCCGATTTGAGCCGGTCTACTCCGGTGTGAGTCCGGCTTGAACGGGTCTGGTCCGGTTTTAGCCGGTCTGGTAAGGTTTGAGCCGGTCAAAACGGAGTTGAGCCTGTCTGGTCCAGTTTCAGACGGTCTGCTCGTGTTTGAGCCGGTCAAAATCGCTTTGTGTCAGTTGGGTCTGGTTTGAGTCCGGATTGAGCCGGTCAAAACTGGTTTGAGCCGGTCTGGTCCCGTTTGATCTGGTTTGAGCGGTTCTGGTCCAGTTTGACCCGGTTTGAGACGGTCTGGTCAGATTTGATCTGGTTGAGCCAGTCTGGTCTGCTTTGAGTTGGTCCCAACCGGTTTGAGCCGGTCTTGTCCAGTTTCAGCCGGTCTGGTCTGGTTTGAGCCGGCCAAAACGGGTTTGAGACGGTCTGGTCCATTTTGAGTCCGGTTTGAGCCGGACAACACCAGTTTGAGACGGTCTGGTCCGGTTTGAGTGCGGTTTGAGCCGGTCATAACCGGTTAGAGCCGGTCTAGTCCGCTTTGAGCCAGACAAAACCGGTTTGATCCGGTCTGGTCCGGTTTTATCCAGTCTGGACGGGTTTGAGTCAGTCAAAACCGGTTTGAGGCGGTCTCGTCCAGTTTCAGCCGGTCTGATTTGGTTTGAGCTGCTCAAAACCGGTTTGAGCCGGTGTGGTCCTGTTTGAGTCTGGTTTGAGCTGGTCAAATTCGGTTTCTGCTGGTCTGGTCTGATTTGAGCTGGTCAAAACCGGTTTGAGCCGGTCTGGTCCAGTTTGATCAGTTTTGAACCGGTCTGGTCCGTTTTGATTCGGTTGAGCCGGTCTGGTCTGGTTTGAGCCGTTCAAAACCGGTTTGAGCCGGTCTGGTCCTGATTGAGTCCGGTATGAGCTGGTCAAAACCGGTTTGAGCCGTTCTGGTCCACTTTGTGTCAGGTCCAGTTTGAGTCTGGTCCGGTTTGTGCCGTTCTGGTCCGGTTTGAGTCTGGTTCGAGTCTGTCAACACCGGTTTGAACCGGTCTGGTTCGGTTTGAGTCCGGTTTGAGCCGGTCAACACTGGTTTGAGGCGGTCTGGTCCAGTGTAAGTCCTATTTGAGCCGGTGAAAACCGGTTGGAGCCTGTCTGGTCCGGTTTAATCTGGTCTAAGGGTCGGTCTGGTCCGGTTTGATTCGGTTTGAGCCGGTCTGGTAAGGTTTGAGCCAGTCTCATCCGGTTTGAGCCGTTCTGGTCCGGGTTGAGCCCGGTTTGAGCCGGTCAAACCCTGTTTGAGCCAGTCTGGTTCGGTTTAAGCCAGTCTGGTCGGGTTTGAGCTGGTCAACCCTGGTTTGAGCCAGTCTGGTCCGGTTTGATCCGGTTAAATCCGGTCTGGTCCGGTTTGAATCCGGTTTGAGCAGGTCTGGTCCGGTTTGAGCCTGTTTGAGCCTGTCTGGTCTGGTTTGATCCGATTTGAGACGGTCTGGCCCGGTTTGAGCCGGTCTGGTCCGGTTTAAGCTGGTCAAAACCGGTTGGAGTTGGTCTGGTCCGTTTTGATCCGGTTTGAGCCTGTCTGTTCCAGTTTGAGACGTTCTGGTCCGGTTTGAGTCTGGTTCGAGCCAATCTACACCGGTGTGAGCCGGTCTGGTCCTGTTTGAGACAGGTTTGTGACGGTGAACACCAGTTTGTGCCGGTCTGGTCCAGTTTGAGTCCGATTTGAGCCGGTCAAAACCGATTGGAGCCGGTGTGGTCCGGTTTGAGCCGGTCTAAGAGCCTGTCTGCTACGGTTTGATTCGGTTTGATCCGGTCTGGACCAGTTTGAGCCAGTCTAACCCGGTTTGAGCCGTTCTGGTCCCGTTTGAGTCCAGTTTGAGCCGGTCAAACCCTGTTTCAGCCAGTCTGGTCTGGTTTAAGCCAGTCTGGTCGGGTTTCAGCCGGTCAACCCCGGTTTGAGCCGGTCTGGTCCAGTTTGATCCGATTAAAGCCGGTCAGGTCCGGTTTGATCCGGTAGAGCCTGTCTGGGCCTTTGTGAGCTGGTCAAAATCGGTTTGAGACGGTCTGGTCCGGTTTGATCTGGTTTGATGGGGTCTGGTACGATTTGAGCCGGTAAAAATCGTTTTCAGCTAGTCTGGTCCGGTTTAAGTCCGGTTTTAGCCGGTCTGGTCCGGTTTGAGCCTGTTTGAGCCTGTCTGGTCCGTTTTGATCCGATTTGAGCTGGTCTGGTCCGATTTCAGCTGGTCCAAATTGGGTTGAGCCGGTCTGGTCCGTTTTGATCCGGTTTGAGCCTGTCTGCTCCGGTTTGAGACGTTCTGGTCCGTTTTGATCTGGTTTGAGCCTGTCTGGTCCGGTTTGAGACGTTCTGGACCGTGTTGATCCAGTTAGAGTCTGTCTGGTCCGGTTTGAGACGTTCTGGTCCGGTTTGAGTCTGGTTCGAGCCGCACAACACCTGTTTGAGCCTGTCTTGTCCGGTTTGAGTCCAGTTTGAGCCGGTCAACACGGGTTTGAGCCAATCTGGTCTGGTTGGAGTCCCGTTTCAGACGCTCTGGTCCGGTTTGAGCCAGTCAAAACCGGTTTGAGGTGGTCAAAGAGACGGTCCGGTCTGGTTTGATCCGGTTTAAGCCGGTCTGGTAGGGTTTGAGGTGGTCAAAACCGGTTTGAGCCTGTCTGGTCCGGTTTCAGACGGTCTGGTCTGGTTTGAGCCGGTCAAAACCGGTTGGAGGCGGTCTCATCCCAATTCAGCCGGTCTGGTCGAGTTTGAGCCGGTGAAAACTGGTTTGAGCCGGTCCAAAGCGGTTTGAGCCGGTCTCGTCCAGCTTCATCCGGTCTGGTCGGGTTTGAGCCGGTCAAAACGGTTTTGAAGCGGTCTGGTCCAGTTTGAGTCCGGTTTGAGCCTGTCAAAACCGGTTTGAGTCGGTCTGGTCCGGTTTGAGTCCGGTTTGAGCCGGACAACAACAGTTTGAGAGGTTCTGGTCCGGTTTGAGTTCGATTTGAGCCAGTCAAAACGGATTCGAGCCGGTCTGGTCCGGTTTGAGCTGGTCTAAGAGCCGGTCTGCTACGGTTTGATACGGTTTGATCCGGTCTGGACCAGTTTGAGCCAGTCTAACCCGGTTTGAGCCGTTCTGGTCACGTTTGAGTCCAGTTTGAGCCGGTCAAACCCTGTTTGAGCCAGTCTGGTCTGGTTTAAGCCAGTCTGGTCGGGTTTGAGCCGGTCAACCCCGGTTTGAGCCGGTCTGGTCCAGTTTGATCCAATTAAAGCCGGTCAGGTCCGGTTTGATCCGGTAGAGCCTGTCTGGCTTTTGTGAGCTGGTCAAAACCGGTTTGAGCCGAATCTGGTCGGGCTGGAGTACCGTTTCAGACGGTCTGGTCCGTTTGAAACGGTCAAACCGGTTTGAGACGTTCTGGTCCTTATTGAGCGGATCAAAACCGTTTTGAGACGGTCTAAGGGCCGGTCAGGTCTGGTTTTGATCCGGTTTAAGCCGGTCTGGTCCGGTTTGATCCTGTTGAGCCAGTCTGGTTCAGTTTGAGCCGGTCAAAACTGGTCTGAGACAGCCTGGTCCGGTTTTAGACGGTCTGGTTGGGGATGACCCGGTCCAAACCGGTTTCCGCCAGTCTCGTCCGGTTTCAGCCGGTCTGGTCGGGTTTGAGCAGGTGAAAACCGGTTTGAGCCGGTCTGGTGGTGCTTGAGTCTGGTTTGAGCCGGTCAAAACCGGTTTGTGCTACTCTGGTCCGATTTGAGCCGTTCAAAACCGTTTTGAGCCAGTCTATTCCGGTTTGAGTCTGGTTTGAACGGGTCTGGTCCGGTTTTAGCCGGTCTGGTAGGGTTTGAGCCGGTCAAAACGGGTTTGAAGGGGTCTGGTCCGCTTTGACTCCAGTTTGAGCCTGTCAAAACCGGTTTGAGTCGGTCTGGTCCGGTTTGAGTCCGGTTTCAGCCGACAACAACAGTTTGAGACGGTCTGGTCCGGTTTGAGTGCGGTTTGAGCAAGTCATAACCGGTTAGAGCCGGTCTAGTCCACTTTGAGCCGGTCAAAACCGGTTTGAGCCAGTCTGGTCTGGTTTTAGCAGGTCTGGACGGGTTTGAGTTGGTCAAAACCGGTTTGAGGCGGTCTCGTACAGTTTCAGCCGGTCTGCTCGGGTTTGAGCCGGTCAAAACCGGTTTGAGCCGGTGTGGTCCTGTTTGAGTCGGGTTTAAGCTGGTCAAATTCGGTTTGTGTTGCTCTCGTCCGATTTGAGCCGGTCAAAAACCAGTTTGAGGTGGTCTGGTCCGGTTTGATCCGTTTTAACCCGGTCTGGTCTAGTTTGATTCGTTTGAGCTGGTATGGTCTGGTTTGAGCCGTTCAAAACCGGTATGAGCCGGTCTGGTCCGGATTGAGTCCGGTTTGAGCCGGTCAACACCGCTTTGAGCCGGTCTGGTCCAGTTTGAGTCAGGTTTGAGCCGGTCAACACCAGTTTGATCCGTTCTGCTTCGGTTTGAGTCCGGTTTGAGCCCATCTTGTCCGGTTTGAGCCGGTCAAAACATGATCGAGCTGGTCTAAGAGCCGGTCTGGTCCGTTTTGATCCTGTTTGAGCCTCTCTGCTTCGGTTTGAGCCAGTCAAACCCTGTTTAAGCCGGTCTGGTCCGGTTTGTGCCAGTGTGAGCCGGTCTGGTCCGATTTGATCCGGTTGGGCCGGTCTCTTCTGGTTTGAGCCGGTCAAAAACGGTTTGAGCCGGTCTGGTCCGTTTTGATTCCCTGAGTGTGCACTCCCCTGAGTGAGCGCTCACCTGAGTGGGCACTCCACTTTGTGAGCGCCTCCCTGAGTGTGCACTCCCCTGAGTGAGCGCTCACCTGAGTGGGCACTCCACTTTGTGAGCGCCTCCCTGAGTGTGCACTCCCCTGAGTGTACACTCGTCTGAGTGAGCACTCCAATGAGTGTGTACTCCCCTGAATGAGCACTAACCTGAGTGTGCACTCCTCGGAGTTTGCACTCTCCTGCGTGAGGACTCCCCTGGGTGTGCACTCCCCTGTGTGTGTTCTACCCTGATATTTCGCTCCCCTGAGTTCGCACAATTTTTTTTTTTTTTTCCGAGACGGAGTCTCGTTCTGTCGCCCAGGCTGGAGTGCAGTGGCCGGATCTCAGCTCACTGCAAGCTCCGCCTCCCGGGTTCATGCCATTCTCCTGGCTCAGACTCCCGCGTAGCTGGGACTACAGGCGCACACCATTTCGCCCGGATAGTTTTTTGTATTTTATAGTGGAGACGGGGTTTCACCGTGTTTGCCAGGATGGTCTCGATCTCCTGACCTCGTGATCCGCCCGTCTCGGAATCCCAAAGTGCTGGGATTACAGGCTTGAGCCACCGCGCCCGGCGAGTTCGCACTCTTTTGAGTGAGGACTCCCCTGAGTGTGCACTCCCCTGAGTGTATGCTCACCTGAGCGTGCACTCCGCTGAGTGCGCGCACTCCTGAGTGAGCACTCCCCTGTGTGTGCACTCCCATGAGTGTGCGCTCCACTGTGTGTGCTCTCCCCAGTGTGTTCGCTGCCCTGAGTGAGCGCTCCCCTGAGTGCGAACTCCCCTGAGTGTGCACTCGCCTGGGTGAGGACTCCCCTGAGTGTGGACTCACCTGATTGTGAACTCGCCTGAGTTTGGACTCCCCTGAGTGTGCACTCCACTGATTGAGCTCTCCCCTAAGTTTACACTCCCCTGAGTTTGCGCTCCCTTGAGATTGCGCTACCCTGAGTGTGAACTCCCCTGAGTGAGCGCTCCCCTGAGAGCGCACTAACATGTGTGTGCACTCGCCTGGGTGAGGACACCCCTGACTGTGCACTCCCCTGAGTGTGAACTCGCCTGTGTGAGACTCCCCAGAGTGAGCCCTCTCTTGAGGGGGTACTCGTCTGAGTGATGACTCCCCTGAGTGTGCACTCCCCTGAATGAGCACTCCCCTGAGTGTGCACTCCTCTGAGTTCGCACTCTCCTGAGTGAGGACTCCCTTGAGGGTGCACTACCCTGAGTGTGCAGTCCCTTGAGTGTTCACTTCCCAGGGAGTGCACTTCCCCGAGTTCGCACTCTCCTGAGTGAGGACTCCCCTGAGTGTGCACTCTCCTGAGTGTGGGCTCACTTGATTATGCACTCCCTTGAGTGAGCACTCCCCTCGGTGAGGACACCCCTGTGTGTGCACTCCCCTGAGTGAGCACTCCCCTGAGTGTGCACTCCTCTTAGTTCTCATTCCTCTGAGTGAGGACTCCCCTGAGTGTGCACCCCCCAGTGTGTGCACTCCCCTGAGTGTGCGCTCCCATGAGTGTGCACTCCCCTGAGTGAGCGCTCCGCTGAGGGTGCACTCCCCTGAGTGTGCGCTCACCTGAGTAAGGACTACTCTAAGTGGACACTCCCCTGAGTGTGAACTCGCCTGAGTGAGAACTCACCAGAGTGAGCGCTCTCCTGAGGGGTTACTCGTCTGAGTGATGACTCCCCTGAGTGTGCACTCCCCTGAAAGAGAACTCCCCTGAGTGAGCGCTCCCCTGAGTGTGCACTCCCCTTAGTGTGCGCTCACCTGAGTAAGGACTACTCTGAGTCGGCACTCCCCTGAATGTGCGCTCGCCTGAGTGAGGACTCCCCTGAGTCTGCACTCCCCTGAGTGAACCCTCCCTTGTTTGTGCGCTCACCTGAGTGTGCGCTCCCCAGTGTGAGCACTCCCCTGAGTGTGCACTCTCCTGAGGGAGGACTCCCCTGAGTGTGCACTCCCCTGAGTGTGCACTCCTCTTAGTACGCACTCTGCTGAGTGAGGACTCCACTGAGTGTGCACTCCCCTGAGTGTGCGCCCCTTTGTGTGTGAACTCCCCTGAGTGAGCGCTCCCCTGAGTGTGTTCTCACCTGAGAGTGAACTCGCCTGAGTGAGGACTACTCTGAGTGTGCACTCCACTGAGTGTGGACTCACCTGAGTGAGGGCTCCCATGAGTGTGATCTTCCATGTGTGAGCGCTCACCTCAGTGGCCACTCCCCTGTGTGAACGCTCCCCTGAGTGTGCACTCCCCTGTGTGTGCACTCCCTTGAGTGAGGACTCCCCTGAGTGTGCACTCCCCTAAATGAGCACTCTCCTTCGTGTCCACTCCCCTGAGTAAGCCAGTGAAACCCGTTTTGAGCCAGTCTGGTCCGGTTTAAGCCGGACTGGTCGTGACTGAGCTGGTCAACGCCGGTTTGAGCTTGTCTGGTCCGGTTTGAGTCAGGTTTGAGCCGGTCAACACCAGTTTGAGCCGGTCTGGTCCGGTTTGAGTCCGATTTGAGCCGGTCAAAACCGGTTGGAGCCGGTCTGGTCCGGTTTGAGCTTGTCTACGAGCCGGTCTGGTACGGTTTGATTCGTTTTGAGCCGGTCTGGTCCGGTTTGAGCCAGTCTAACCCGGTTTGAGCCGTTCTGGTCCCGTTTGAGTCCAGTTTGAGCCGGTCAAACCCTGTTTGAGCCAGTCCGGGCCGGTTTAAGCCAGTCTGGTCAGGTTTGAGCCGGTCAACCCCGGTTTGAGACGGTCTGGTCCTGTTTGATCCCATTAAAGCTGGACTGGTTAATATTTGATCCAGTAGAGCCGGTCTGGGCTTTTGTGAGCTGGTCAAAACTGGTTTGAGCCGGTCTGGTCCGGTTTGATCTGGTTTGAGCCTGTCTGGTCCGGTTTGAGACGTTCTGGTCCGGTTTGAGTCTGGTTTGAGCTGGTCAAATTCGGTTTGTGCTTCTCTGTTCCGATGTGAGCCGGTCAAAACCGGTTTGAGCCGGTCTGGTCCAGTTTGATCAGGTTTGAACCGGTCTGGTCTGGTTTGATTCGGTTGAGCCGGTCTGGTCTGGTTTGAGCTGTTCAAAACCGGTTTCAGCCGGTCTGGTCCTGATTGAGTCCGGTATGAGCTGGTCAAAACCGGTTTGAGCCGTTCTGGTCCAGTTTGTGTCAGGTCCAGTTTGAGTCTGGTGCGGTTTGAGCCGTTCTGGTCCAGTTTGAGTCTGGTTCGAGTCTGTCAAAACTGGTTTGAGCCGTTCTGGTCCAGTTTGTGTCAGGTCCAGTTTGAGTCGGGTCCAGTTTGAGCCGTTCTGGTCCGGTTTGAGTCTGGTTCGAGTCTGTCAACACCAGTTTGAACCGGTCTGGTTCGGTTTGAGTCCGGTTTGAGCCGGTCAACACTGGTTTGAGGCCGTCTGGTCCGGTTTAAGCCGGTATAAGGGTCGGTCTGGTCCGGTTTGATGCGGTTTGAGCCGGTCTGGTGAGGTTTGAGCCAGTCTCACCCGGTTTGAGCCATTCTGGTCCGGGTTGAGCCCGGTTTGAGCCTGTCAAACCCTGTTTGAGCCAGTCTGGTTCGGTTTAAGCCAGTCTGGTCGGGTTTGAGCTGGTCAACCCTGGTTTGAGCCAGTCTGGTCCGGTTTGATCCGGTTAAAGCCGGTCTGGTCCGGTTTGAATCCGGTTTGAGCAGGTCTGGTCCGGTTTGAGCCTGTTTGAGCCTGTCTGGTCTGGTTTGATCCGATTTGAGACGGTCTGCCCGGTTTGAGCCGGTCTGGTCCGGTTTAAGCTGGTCAAAACCGGTTGGAGATGGTCTGGTCCGTTTTGATCCGGTTTGAGCCTGTCTGGTCCGGTTTGAGTCGTTCTGGTCCGGTTTGAGTCTGGTTCGAGCCAATCAACACCAGTGTGAGCCGGTCTGGTCCTGTTTGAGACAGGTTTGAGCCAGTCAACACCAGTTTGTGCCGGTCTGGTCCAGTTTGAGTCCGATTTGAGCCGGTCAAAACCGATTGGAGCTGGTCTGGTCCGGTTTGAGCCGGTCTAAGAGCCTGTCTGCTACGGTTTGATTCGGTTTGATCCAGTCTGGACCAGTTTGAGCCAGTCTAACGCGGTTTGAGCCGTTCTGGTCCCGTTTGAGTCCAGTTTGAGCCGGTGAAACCCTGTTTGAGCCAGTCTGGTCTGGTTTAAGCCAGTCTGTTAGGGTTTGAGCCGGTCAACCGCGGTTTGAGCCGGTGTGGTCCAGTTTGATCCGATTAAAGCCGGTCAGGTCCGGTTTGAGACGTTCTGGTCCGTTTTGATCTGGTTTGAGCCTGTCTGGTCCGGTTTGAGACGTTCTGGTCCGTTTTGATCCGGTTTGAGCCTGTCTGGTCCGGTTTGAGACGTTCTGGTCCGGTTTGAGTCTGGTTCGAGCTGGACAACACCGGTTTGAGCCTGTCTGGTTCGGTTTGAGTCTGGTTTGAGCCGGTCAACACAGGTTTGTGCCAATCTGGTCTGGTTGGAGTCCCGTTTCAGACGGTCTGGTCCGGTTTGAGCCAGTCAAAACAGGTTTGAGCCGTTCTGGTCCGTATTGAGCGGATCAAAACCGGTTTGAGATGGTCTAAGAGCCGGTCCGGTCTTGTTTGATCCGGTTTAAGCCAGTCTGGTCCGGTTTGATCCAGTTGAGCCAGTCTGGTTCAGTTTGAGCCGGTCAAAACTGGTCTGAGACAGTCTGGTCCGGTTTTAGACGGTCTGGTTGGGGTTGACCCGGTCCAAACCGGTTTCCGCCAGTCTCGTCCGGTTTCAGCCGGTCTGGTCAGGTTTGAGCAGGTGAAAACCGGTTTGAGCCTGTCTGGTCCTGCTTGAGTCTGGTTTGAGCCGGTCAAAACCGGTTTGTGCTACTCTGGTCCGATTTGAGCCGGTCAAAACCGCTTTGAGCCGGTCTATTCCGGTTTGAGTCCGGTTTGGACGGGTCTGGTCCGGTTTTAGCCGGTCTGGTAGGGTTTGAGCCGGTCAAAACCGGTTTGAGCCTGTCTGGTCCGGTTTCAGACGGTCTGGTCTGGTTTGAGCCGGTCAAAACCGGTTTGAGGTGGTCTCATCCCAATTCAGCCGGTCTGGTCGAGTTTTAGCCGGTGAAAACTGGTTTGAGCCGGTCCAAAGCGGTTTGAGCCGGTCTCGTCCAGCTTCATCCGGTCTGGTCAGGTTTGAGCTGGTCAAAACGGTTTTGAAGCGGTCTGGTCCGGTTTGAGTCCAGTTTGAGCCAGTCAAAACCGGTTTGAGTCGGTCTGGTCCGGTTTGAGTCCGGATTGAGCCGGACAACAACAGTTTGAGAGGGTCTGGTCCGGTTTGAGTCCGATTTGAGCCGGTCAAAACCGATTGGAGCCGGTCTGGTCCAGTTTGAGCTGGTCTAAGAGCCGGTCTGCTACGGTTTGATTGGCTTTGATCCGGTCTGGACCCATTTGAGCCAGTCTAACACGGTTTGAGCCATTCTGGTCCCTTTTGAGTCCAGTTTGAGCCAGTCAAACCCTGATTGAGCCAGTCTGGTCTGGTTTAAGCCAGTCTGGTCGGGTTTGAGCCGGTCAACCCCAGTTTGAGCCGGTCTGGTCCAGTTTGATCCGATTAAAGCCGGTCAGGTCTGGTTTGATCCGGTAGAGCCGGTCTGGGCTTTTGTGAGCTGGTCAAAACCGATTTGAGCCGATCTGGTCGGGCTGGAGTCCCGTTTCAGACGGTCTGGTCCGGTTTGAGCCGGTCAAACCAGTTTGAGCCGTTCTGGTCCGTACTGAGCGGATCAAAACCGTTTTGAGACGGTCTAAGGGCCGGTGAGGTCTGGTTTGATCCGGTTTAAGCCGGTCTGGTCCGGTTTGATCCTGTTGAGCCAGTCTGGTTCAGTTTGAGCCGGTCAAAACTGGTCTGAGACAGCCTGGTCCGGTTTTAGACGGTCTGGTTGGGGTTGACTCGGTCCAAACCGGTTTCCGCCAGTCTCGTCCGGTTTCAGCCGGTCTGGTCGGGTTTGAGCAGGTGAAAACCGGTTTGAGCCGGTCTGGTGGTGCTTGAGTCTGGTTTGAGCCAGTCAAAACCGGTTTGTGCTACTCTGGTCCGATTTGAGCCGGTCAAAATCGGTTTGAGCCGGTCTATTCCGGTTTGAGTCCGGTTTGAACGGGTCTGGTCCAGTTTTAGACGGTCTGGTAGGGTTTGAGCCGGTCAAAACCGGTTTGAGCCTGTCTGGTCCGGTTTCAGACAGTCTGGTCGGGTTTGAGCCGACCGGTTTGAGGCGGTCTCGTCCCAATTCAGCCGGTCTGGTCGAGTTTGAGCCGGTGAAAACTGGTTTGAGCCGGTCTGGTCCGGTTTGATCCAGTTTCAGTGGTTCTGGTCCGGTTTCATCCGGTTTGAGCCGGTCTGTTCCACTTTGATCTGTTTGAGCCAGTCTTGTCTGGTTTGAGCCGGTCCAAAGCGGTTTGAGCCGGTCTCGTCCAGCTTCATCCGGTCTGGTCGGGTTTGAGCTGGTCAAAACGGGTTTGAAGCGGTCTGGTCCGGTTTGACTCCAGTTTGAGCCTGTCAAAACCGGTTTGAGTCGGTCTGGTCCGCTTTGAGTCTGATTTGAGCCGGACAACAACAGTTGGAGACGGTCTGGTCCGGTTTGAGTGCGGTTTGAGCAAGTCATAACCGGTTAGAGCTGGTCTAGTCTGCTTTGAGCTGGTCAAAACCGGTTTGAGCCAGTCTGGTCTGGTTTTAGCCGGGCTGGACGGGTTTGAGTCGGTCAAAACCGGTTTGAGGCGGTCTCGTCCAGTTTCAGCCGGTCTGGTCGGGTTTGAGCCGGTCAAAACCGGTTTGAGCCGGTGTGGTCCTGTTTGAGTCGGGTTTAAGCTGGTCAAATTCGGTTTGTGTTGCTCTCGTCCGATTTGAGCCGGTCAAAAACCAGTTTGAGGTGGTCTGGTCCGGTTTGATCCGGTTTAACCCGGTCTGGTCTAGTTTGATTCGTTTGAGCTAGTATGGTCTGGTTTGAGCCGTTCAAAACCGGTATGAGCCGGTCTGGTCCGGATTGAGTCCGGTTTGAGCCGGTCAACACCGCTTTGAGCCGGTCTGGTCCAGTTTGAGTCAGGTTTGAGCCGGTCAACACCAGTTTGATCCGTTCTGCTATGGTTTGAGTCCGGTTTGAGCCCATCTTGTCCGGTTTGAGCCGGTCAAAACATGTTCGAGCTGGTCTAAGAGCCGGTCTGGTCCGTTTTGATCCTGTTTGAGCCTCTCTGCTTCGGTTTGAGCCAGTCAAACCCTGTTTAAGCCGGTCTGGTCTGGTTTGTGCCGGTGTGAGCCGGTCTGGTCCGATTTGATCCGGTTGGGCCGGTCTCTTCTGGTTTGAGCCGGTCAATACCGGTTTGAGACGGTCTGGTCCGTTTTGATCCCCTGAGTGTGCACTCCCCTGAGTGAGCGCTCACCTGAGTGGGCACTCCACTTTGTGAGCGCCTCCCTGAGTGTGCACTCCCCTGAGTGAGCGCTCACCTGAGTGGGCACTCCACTTTGTGAGCGCCTCCCTGAGTGTGCACTCCCCTAGTGTACACTCGTCTGAGTGAGCACTCCCCTGAGTGTGTACTCCCCTGAATGAGCACTAACCTGAGTGTGCACTCCTCTGAGTTTGCACTCTCCTGCGTGAGGACTCCCCTGGGTGTGCACTCCCCTGAGTGTGTGCTACCCTGATATTTCGCTCCCCTGAGTTCGCACTATTTTTTTTTTTTTTCCGAGACGGAGTCTCGCTCTGTCGCCCAGGCTGGAGTGCAGTGGCCGGATCTCAGCTCACTGCAAGCTCCGCCTCCCGAGTTCATGCCATTCTCCTGGCTCAGCCTCCCGCGTAGCTGGGACTACAGGCGCACACCACTTTGCCCATATAATTTTTTGTATTTTATAGTGGAGACGGGGTTTCACCGTGTTTGCCAGGATGGTCTCGATCTCCTGACCTCGTGATCCGCCCGTCTCGGAATCCCAAAGTGCTGGGATTACAGGCTTGAGCCACCGTGCCCGGCGAGTTCACACTCTTTTGAGTGAGGACTCCCCTGAGTGTGCACTCCCCTGAGTGTATGCTCACCTGAGCGTGCACTCCGCTGAGTGTGCGCTCTCCTGAGTGAGCACTCCCCTGTGTGTGCACTCCCATGAGTGTGCGCTCCACTGTGTGTGCTCTCCCCAGTGTGTTCGCTGCCCTGAGTGAGCGCTCCCCTGAGTGCGAACTCCCCTGAGTGTGCACTCACCTGGGTGAGGACGCCCCTAAGTTTACACTCCCCTGAGTTTGCGCTCCCTTGAGATTGCGCTACCCTGAGTGTGAACTCCCCTGAGTGAGCGCTCCCCTAAGAGCACACTAACATGTGTGTGCACTCGTCTGGGTGAGGACACCCCTGAGTGTGCACTCCCCTGAGTGTGAACTTGCCTGTATGAGGACTCCCCAGAGTGAGCCCTCTACTGAGGGGGTACTCCTCTGAGTGAAGACTCCCCTGAGTGTGCACCCCCTGAATGAGCACTCCCCTGAGTGTGCACTCCTCTGAGTTCGCACTCTCCTGAGTGAGGACTCCCTTGAGTGTGCACTACCCTGAGTGTGCAGTCCCTTGAGTGTTTGCTTCCCAGGGTGTGCACTTTCCCGAGTTCACACTCTCCTGAGTGAGGACTCCCCTGAGTGTGCACTCTCCTGAGTGTGGGCTCACCTGATTGTGCACTCCCTTGAGTGAGCACTCCCCTCGGTGAGGACACCCCTGTGTGTGCACTCCCCTGAGTGAGCACTCCCCTGAGTGTGCACTCCTCTTAGTTCTCACTCCTCTGAGTGAGGACTCCTCTGAGTGTGCATCCCCCAGTGTGTGCACTCCCCTGAGTGTGCGCTCCCTTGAGTGTGCACTCCCCTGAGTGAGCGCTCCGCTGAGGGTGCACTCCCCTGAGTGTGCGCTCACCTGAGTAAGGACTACTCTAAGTGGACACTCCCCTGAGTGTGAACTCGCCTGAGTGAGGACTCACCAGAGTGAGCGCTCTCCTGAGGGGTTACTCGTCTGAGTGATGACTCCCCTGAGTGTGCACTCCCCTGAATGAGCACTCCCCTGACTGTGCGCTCACCTGAGTAAGGACTACTCTCAGTCGGCACTCCCCTGAATGTGCCCTCGCCTGAGTGAGGACTCCCCTGAGTGTGCACTCCCCTGAATGAACCCTCCCCTGTTTGTGCCCTCCCCTGAGTGTGAACTCCCCTGAGTGAGCACTCCCCTGAGTGTGCACTCCTCTTAGTTCGCACTCTCCTGAGTGAGGACTCCACTGAGTGTGCACTCCCCTGAGTGTGCGCTCCTTTGAGTGTGCACTCCCCTGAGTGAGCGCTCCCCTGAGTGTACTCTCACCTGAGAGTGCACTCGCCTCAGTGAGGACTACTCTGAGTGTGCACTCCCCTGAGTGTGGACTCGCCTGAGTGAGGGCTCCCCTGAGAGTGCTCTTCCATGTGTGAGCGCTCACCTCAGTGGCCACTCCCCTGTGTGAGCGCTCCCCTGAGTGTGCACTCCCCTAAATGAGCACTCTCCTTCGTGTACACTCCCCTGAGTAAGCCAGTGAAACCCGTTTTGAGCCAGTATGGTCCGGTTTAAGCTGGACTGGTCAGGTCTGAGCTGGTCAACGCCGATTTGAGGCGGTCTGTTCCAGTTTGATCCGGTTTAAGCCGGTATGGTCCGGTGTGATCCGGTTGCGCTGGTCTGGTCCGGTTTGAGCCGGTCAAAACCGGTTTGAGCCGGTCTGGTCCGGTTAGATCTGGTTTGAGCCGGTCTGCTCCAGTTTGATCTGGTTTGAGCCGGTCAATATCGGTTTGAGTCCGGTTTGAGCCGGACAAAACCGGATTTAGCGGGTCTAGACGGTCTGGTCCGGATTGATCCCTTTGGAGCCAGTCTCGTCCGGTTTGATCCGATTTTAGACCGTGTGGTCCAGTTTGAGGCGGTTTGAGACAGTCTGGTCTGGTTTGAGTCCGAATTGAGCAGGTCAAAACCGGTTTGAGCCGCTCTGGTCCGGTGTGAGCTGGTCAAATCCTGTTTGAGCCGGTCTGGTGTGGTTTGAGCTGGTTTGAGCCGGTCTGGTCCGGTTTGATCCGGTAGAGCCAGTCTGGGCTTTTGTGAGCTGGTCAAAACCGGTTTGAGCCTGTCTGGTCCGGTTTGATACATTCTGTTGCAGTCTGGTCCGATTGGAGCTGGTCAAAACCATTTTCAGCCAGTCTGGTCCGGTTTGAGTCCGGTTTGAGCCCATCTGGTCCGGTGTGAGCCTGTTTGAGCCTGTCTGGTCCGGTTTGATCCGATTTGAGATGGTCTGGCCCGGTTTGAGCCGGTGTGGTCCGGTTTGAGTCAGGTTTGGGCCGGTCAACACCAGATTGAGCTGGTCTGGTCTGGTTTGAGACCGATTTGAGTCGGTCAAAACCGGTTGGAGCCGGTCTGGTCCGGTTTGAGCCGGTCTAAGAGCCGGTCTTGTACGGTTTGATTCGGTTTGAGCCGGTCTGGTCCGGTTTGAGCCAGTCTAACCCGGTTTGAGCCGTTCTGTAAACGTTTGAGTCCAGTTAGAGCCGGTCAAACCCTGTTTGAGCCAGTCCGGTCCGGTTTAAGCCAGTCTGGTCAGGTTTGAGCCGGACAAACCCGGTTTGAGCCGGTCTGGTCCGGTTTGATCCCATTAAAGCCGGTCTGGTTCCTGTTTGATCCGGTAGAGCCGGTCTGGGCTTTTGTGAGCTGGTCAAAACCGGTTTGAGCCGGTCTGGGCCGGTTTGATCCGGTTTGAGCCTGTCTGGTCCGGTTTGAGACGTTCTGGTCGGGTTTGAGTCTGGTTCGAGCCGAACAACACCGGTTTGAGCCCGTCTGGTCCGGGTTGAGCAAGTCAACAGCAGTTTGAGCTGATCTGGTCCGGTTGGATTCCCGTTTGAGACGGTCTGGACCGGTTTGAGCCGGTCAAAACCGGTTTCAGCCGTTCTGGTCCGTATTGAGCGGATCAAAACCGGTTTGAGACGGTCTAAGAGCCGGTCTGTTCAGGTTTGATCCGGTTTAAGCTGATCTGGTACGGTTTGATACGGTTGAGCCAGTCTGGTTCGGTTTGAGCCAGTCAAAACTGGTCTGAGCCAGTCTGGTCCAGTTTTAGCCAGTCTGGTCGGGGTTAACCTGGTCAAAACCGGTTTCAGCCGGTCTCGTCCGGTTTCAGCTGGTCTGGTCGGGTTTGAGCAGGTGAAAACCGGTTTGAGCCGGTCTGGTCCTGCTTGAGTCTGGTTTGAGACAGTCAAAATCGGTTTGTGCTGCTCTGGTCCGATTTGAGCCGGTCAAAACCGGTTTGAGCCGGTCTATTCCGGTTTGAGTCCGGTTTGAACGGGTCTGGTCCGGTTTCAGCTGGTCTGCTAGGGTTTGAGCCGGTCAAAACGGGGTTGAGCCTGTCTGGTCCAGTTTCAGACAGTCTGGTCGGGTTTGAGACGGTCAAAACCGGTTTGTGCCAGTCGGGTCCGGTTTGAGTCCGGTTTGAGCCGGTCAAAACTGGTTTGAGCCGGTCTGGTCCGGTTTGATCCGGTTTGAGCGGTTCTGGCCCAGTTTGACCCAGTTTGAGCCGGTCTGTTAGGCCTTGATATGGGTGAGCCAGTCTGGTCTGGTTTGAGCCTGTCCAAAGCGGTTTGAGCCGGTCTCGTCCAGCTTCATCCGGTCTGGTCGGGTTTGAGCCCGTCAAAACGGGTTTGAAGCGGTCTGGTCCGGTTTGAGTCCGGTTTGAGCCTGTCAAAAACGGTTTGAGTCGGTCTGGTCCAGTTTGAGTCCGGTTTGAGCCGGACAACAACAGTTTGAGACGGTCTGGTCCGGTTTGAGTGCGGTTTGAGCCTGTCATAACCGGTGAGAGCCGGTCTAGTCCGCTTTGAGCTGGTGAAAACCGGTTTGAGCCAGTCTGGTCCGGTTATAGCCGTTCTGGACGGGTTTGAGTCGGTCAAAACCGGTTTGAGGGGGTCTCGTCCAGTTTCAGCCGGTCTGGTCGGGATTGAGCCGGTCAAAACCGGTTTGAGCCGGTGTGGTCCTGTTTGAGTCTGGTTTAAGCTGGTCAAATTCAGTTTGTGTTGCTCTCGTCCAATTTGAGCCCGTCAAAACCGGTTTGAGCTCGTCTGGTCCGGTTTGATCCGGGTTAACCCGGTCTGGTCCAGTTTGATTCGTTTGAGATGGAATGGTCTGGTTTGAGCCGTTCAAAACCGGAATGAGCCGGTCTGGTCCGGATTGAGTCCGGTTTGAGCCGGTCAACTCCGCTTTGAGCCAGTCTGGTCCAGTTTGAGTCAGGTTTGAGCCGGTCAACACCGGTTTGATCAGTTCTGCTCCGGTTTGAGTCCGGTTTGAGCCGATCTTGTCTGGTTTGAGCCTGTCAAAACATGTTTGAGCTGGTCTAAGAGCCGGTGTGGTCCGTTTTGATCCTGTTTGAGCCTCTCTGCTTCGGTTTGAGCCAGTCAAACCCTGTTTAAGCTGGTCTGGTCCGGTTTGTGCCGGTGTGAGCCGGTCTGTTCCGATTTGATCCGGTTGGGCCGGTCTGTTCAGATTTGAGCCGGTCAAAACCGGTTTGAGCCGGTCTGGTCCATTGTGATCCCCTGAGTGTGCACTTCCCTGAGTGAGTGCTCACCTGAGTGGGCACTCCACTTTGTGAGCGCCTCCCTGAGTGTGCACCCCCCCGAGTTTGCACTCGTCTGAGTGAGCACTCCCCTGAGTGTGTACTCCCCTGAATGAGCACTCCCCTGAGTGTGCACTCCTCTGAGTTCGCACTCTCCTGAGTGAGGACTCCCCTGTGTGTGCACTCCCCTGAGTGTGTGCCACCCTGAGATTTTGCTCCACTGTGTTCGCACTCTTTTGAGTGAGGACTCCCCTGAGTGTGCACTCCCCTGAGTGTATGCTCACCTGAGCGTGCACTCCGCTGAGTGTGCGCTCTCCTGAGCGAGCGCTCCCCTGTGTGTGCGCTCCCATGAGTGTGCACTCCACTGTGTGTGCTCTCCCCAGTGTGTTCGCTGCCCTGAGTGAGCGCTCCCCTGAGTGCGAACTCCCCTGAGTGTGCACTCGCCTGGGTGAGGAATCCCTTGAGTGTGCACTCCCCTGACTGTGAACTTGCCTGAGTTTGGACTCCCCTGAGTGTGCACTCCACTGATTCAGCTCTCCCCTAAGTTTACACTCCCCTGAGTTTGTGCTCCCTTGAGATTGCGCTACCCTGAGTGTGAACTCCCCTGAGTGAGCGCTCCCCTGAGTGCGCACTAACCTGAGTGTGCACTCGCCTGGGCGAGGACACCCCTGAGTGTGAACTCGCCTGTGTGAGGACTCCCCAGATTGAGCGCTCTCCTGAGGGGGTACTCGTCTGAGTGATGACTCCCCTGAGTGTGCACTCCCCTGAATGAGCACTCCCCTGAGTGTGCACTCCTCTGAGTTCGCACTCTCCTGAGTGAGGACTCCCTTGAGTGTGCACTACCCTGAGTGTGCAGTCCCTTGAGTGTTCGCTTCCCAGGGAGTGCACTTCCCCGAGTTCGCACTCTCCTGAGTGAGGACTCCCCTGAGTGTGCACTCTCCTGAGTGTGGGCTCACCTGATTGTGCACTCCCTTGAGTGAGCACTCCCCTCGATGAGGACACCCCTGTGTGTGCACTCCCCTGAGTGAGCACTCCCCTGAGTGTGCACTCCTCTTAGTTCGCACTCCTCTGAGTGAGGACTCCCTTGAGTGTGCACCCCCCAGTGTGTGCACTCCCCTGAGTGTGCGCTCCCCTGAGTGTGCACTCCCCTGAATGAGCGCTCCGCTGAGGGTGCACTCCCCTGAGTGTGCGCTCACCTGAGTAAGGACTCTCTAAGTGGACACTCCCCTGAGTGTGAACTCACCTGAGTTAGGACTCACCACAGTGAATGTTCTCCTAAGGAGGTACTCGTCTGAGTGATGACACTCCTGAGTGTGCACTCCCCTGAATGAACATTCCCCTGTTTGTGTGCTCACCTGAGTGTGCACTCCCCAGTGTGTGAACTCCCCTGAGTGAGCCCTCCCCTTAGTGTGCACTCCCCTGAGTGCGCACTCTCCTGAGAGAGGACTCCCCTGAGTGTGCACTCCCCTGAGTGAGCACTCCCTTGAGTGTGCACTCCTCTTAGTTCGCACTCTCCTGAGTGAGGGCTCCACTGAGTGTGCACTCCCCTGAGTGTGTGCTCCTTTGAGTGTGCACTCCCCTGAGTGAGCGCTCCCCTGAGTGTGCTCTCACCTGAGAGTGCACTCGCCTGAGTGAGGACTACTCTGAGTGTGCACTCCCCTGAGTGTGGACTCGCCTGAGTGAGGGCTCCCCTGAGTGTGCTCTTCCATGTGTGAGCACTCACCTCAGTGGCCACTCCTCTGTGTGAGCGCTCCCCTGAGTGTGCACTCCACTGTGTGTGCACTCCCTTGAGTGAGGACACCCCTGAGTGTGCACTCCCCTAAATGAGCACCCCCCTTCGTGTACACTCCCCTGAGTAAGCCAGTGAAACCCGTTTTGAGCCAGTCTGGTCCGGTTTAAGCCGGAGTGGTCGGGTCTGAGCTGGTCAACGCCGGTTTGAGGCGGTCTATTCCAGTTTGATCTGGTTTAAGCGGGTATGGTCCGGTGTGATCTGGTTGAGCTGGTCTGGTCCGGTTTGATCCATTTTGAGCCAGTCTGCTCCGGTTTGATCTGGTTTGAGCCGGTCAATATCGGTTTGAGTCCGGTTTGAGACGGACAAAACCGGATTTAGCGGGTCTAGCCGGTCTGGTCCGGATTGACCCCTTTTGAGCCGGTCTCGTCTGGTTTGATCCGATTTTAGTCCGTGTGGTCCAGGTTGAGCCGGTTTGAGCCAGTCTTGTCCGGTTTGATCCGATGTCATCCGGTCAAATCTGGTTTGAGCCGGTCTGCTCTGGTTTGATCCGGTCTGGTCTGGTTTAAGCTGGTCAAAACAGGTTTGTGGCCCAGTTTTAGCCGGTCTGGGACGGTCTGCTCCGATTTGATCTGGTTTCAGCTGGTCTGGGATGGTCGAGTCCGGTTTGATCCCGACAAAACCGCTTTGAGCTGGTCAAAACCGGTTTCAGCCGGTGTAAACCAGATAGACCAGTCAAAACCAGTTTGAATCGGTCTGGTCTGGTTTGAGCTGGGGAAACCTGTTTGAGTCTTTCTGGTAAAATTTTAGCTGCTCTGGGCCGGTCTGGTCTGATTTGATCCGGTGTCATCCGGTCAAAACCGGTTTCAGCTGGTCTGGTCCGGTTTCAGCCGGTCTTGTCTGGTTTAAGCCGGTCAAAACCGGCTCAGGTCGGTCAAAACGCGTTTGAGCCTGTGTTGTCTGGTTTGAGCCGGTCAAAACCGGTTGGTGGCTGGTTTTAGCGGGTCTGGTCTGGTCTGGTCCGCTTTGACCGGTTTCAGCTTGTCTGGGCCGGTCGAGTCGGTTTGATGCGGTCAAAACTGCTTTGAGCCAGAGAAAACCGGTTTGAGACGGTCTGGTCTGGTTTGAACCGGTCTGGTCTGAATTGAGCCGGTCAAAACCGGCTCAGGTCGGTCAAAACTGGTTTTAGCCAGTCTGGTTTTGTTTGAACCCGTCAAAACCGGTTTGTGGCCCAGTTTTAGGCAGTCTGGGCTGGTCTGGTCCGGTTTGTTCCGATTTTAGCCGGTCTGAGCCGGTCTAATTCGGGTTGATCCGGTCTCATCCGGTCAAAACCGGTTTTAGCCGGTCAAAACCGGTTTGAGCCAGTCTGGTCTGGTTTCAGCCAGTCTGGTCTGGTTTGAGCCGGTCAAAACCAGCTCAGGTCGGTCAAAACAGTTTTGATCCGGTCTGGCCTGGTTTGAACCAGTAAAAACCGGTTTCTGGGCCAGTTTTATGAAGTCTGGGCCGATCTGGTACAGTTTGATCCGATTTTAGCCAGTCTGGGCCGGTATGATTCGGTTTGATCCGGTCTCATATGGTCAAAACTGGTTTCAGCCAGTCTGGTGTGGTTTGAGGGGGTCAAAACTGCTTTGAGCCGATCAAAAGCGGTTTGAGCTGGTCTGGTCTGGTTTGAGCCGGTCAAAACCGGTTTCAGCCGGTTTGGTCTGGTTGAAGCCAGTCAAAACCGATTCGAGCCTGTCTGAGATGGTCTGGTCCGGTTTGATCCGGTGTAATCAGGTCAAAACAAGTTTGAGCTGGTTAAAACTGGTTTTAGCCATTCTGGAGTGGCTTCAGCCGGTCAAAAACGGTTTGAGCCGGTCAAAACTGGATTGAGCCAGTCAAAACCGGTTTGAAACGGTGTGGTCTTGTTTGAGCCGGCGAAAACCGGTTTGAGCCCGTGTGGCCCAGTTTTAGGCGGTCTGGGCCGGTCTGGTCCGGTTTGATCCGGTTTTAGCCGGTCAGGGTCTGTCTGGTCCGGTTTGATCCAGTGTGAGCTGGTCTGGTCCGGTTTGATCCGGTTTCATCCAGTCAAAACCGGTTTGCGCCGGTCTGGTCCGGTTTGAGACGGTCTGGTCTGGATGAGCCGGTCAAAACCGGATTGAGCCGGTCTGATCTTCTTTGAGCCAGTCAAAACTGGTTTGTGGCTCAGTTTTAGCTGGTCTGGGCCGGTCTGGTCCGGTTTGATCCGGTTTCAGCCGGTCAGGGCCTGTCTGGTCCGGTTTGATCTGGTGTGAGCCAGTCTGGTCCGGTTTGATCCGGTGTCATCCGGTCAAAACCGGTTTGACCCGGTCTGGTCTGGTTTGAGACGGTCTGGTCTGGTTTGAGCCAGTCAAAACCGGTTTGAGCCGGTCTGATCTTGCTTGAGCCAGTCAAAACCGGTTTGTGGCTCGGTTTTAAGCGGTCTGTGTCGGTCTGGTGCGGTTTCTCCGGCTTCAGCTGTTCTGGGCCGGTCTGGTGCGGTTTCATCTGGTTTGAGCCAGTCTGCTCCGGTTTTATCCTGTCTCATATGGTCAAATTCTGTTTGAGCCGGTCTTGTCTGGTTTGAGCCGGTCAAAATCGGTTTGAGCCGGTCTGGTCTGGTTTGAGCAGGTCAAAACTGGTTTGAGCCGATTTGGCCTGGTTTTAGCCCGTCTGGGCCGGTCTTTTCCGGTTTGATGCGGTTTGAGCCGGTCTGGACCGGTTTAATCCGGTCTCATCCGGTCAAAATCGGTTTGAGCTGGTGTGGTCTTGTTTGAGTCAGTCTGGTCTTGTTGGTGACGGTGAAAACCTGATTGAGCCGGTTTGGCCCGGTTTTAGCCTTTCTGTGCCGGTCTGGTTCGGTTGAGCAGGTTCAAGCTGGTCTGGTCTGGTTTGAGCCGGTCAACACCGGTTTGAGCCGTTCTGGTCCGGTTTGTGCCGGTTTGATCCGGTCTGGTCCAGTTTTAGCCGGTCTGGACGGGTTTGAGTCGGTCAAAACCGGTTTGAGGCGGTCTCGTCCTGTTTCAGCTGCTCTGGTCCGATTTGAGCCGGTCAAAACCGGTCTGAGCCGGTCTGGTCCGGTTTGAGTGCAGTTTGAGCCGGAAAACACCAGTTTGAGACCTTCTGGTCCGGTTTGAGTGCGGTTTGAGCCGGTCATAACCAGTTAGAGCCAGTCTAGTCCGCTTTGAGTCCAGTTTGAGCCTGACTGGTGCGTTTTGAGTCCGGTTTGAGCCGGTCAAAACAGGTTTGAGGCGGTCTGGTCCGGTTTGTGACGGTCAAAAATGGTTTGAGTCCATTTGGAGCTGGTTAAAACCGGTTTGAGCTGGTGTGGTGCGACTTGAGCTGCTAAAAACCGGTTTGAGCCAGTCTAATACGGTCAAAACAGGTTTGTGCCGTTCTGGTCCGATTTGAGCCAGTCAAACCCGGTTGGAGGCCGTCTCGTCCCATTTCAGCCGGTCTGGTAGTGCTACCCTGAGATTTCACTCCCCTGAGTTCACACTCTTTTGAGAGCTCTCACCTGAGAGTGCACTCGCCTGAGTGAGGACTACTTTGAGTGTGCACTCACCTGAGTGTGGACTCGCCTGAGTGAGGGCTCCCCTGAGTGTGCTCTTCCATGTGTGAGCACTCACCTCAGTGACCACTCCCCTGTGTGAGCGCTCCCCTGAGTGTGCACTCTCCTGTGTGTGCACCCCCTTTAGTGAGGACACCCCTGAGTGTGCACTCCCCTAAATGAGCACTCCCCTTCGTGTACACTCCCCTGAGTAAGCCAGTGAAACCCGTTTTGAGCCAGTCTGGTCCGGTTTAAGCCGGAGGGGTCGGGTCTGAGCTGGTCAATGCCGGTTTGAGGCGGTCTGTTCCAGTTTGATCCGGTTTCAGCGGGTATGGTCTGGTGTGATCCGGTTGAGCCGGTCTGGTCCGGTTTGATTTGGTTTGAGCCAGTCTGCTCCGGTTTGATCTGGTTTGAGCCGGTCAATATCGGTTTGAGTCCGGTTTGAGCTGGACAAAACCGGATTTAGCGGTTCTAGCCGGTCTCGTTCGGATTGATGCCTTTTGAGCCGGTCTGGTCTGGTTTGAGCCAGTCCAAACCGGATTGAACCGGTCTGGTCTGGTTTGAGCCGGTCAAAACCGGTTTGCGCCTTGATAAACCGGTTTCAGCCGGTCTGGTGTGGTTTGAGCAGATCAAAACCTGTTTGAGCTGGTCAAAACCGTTTTCAGCTGATCTGGACTGGTTTGAGTCGGTCTGGTCTGGTTTGAGCCGGTCAAAACCAGTTCGAGCCGGTTTGGTCTCCTTGAAGTCAGTCAAAACCGATTCGAGACTGTCTGAGTTGGTCTCGTCCGGTTTGATCCGGTCTACTCAGGTCAAACCCGGTTTGAGCCAATGAAAACCGGTTTTTGCCAGTCTGGAGTGTTTTGATCCGGTTAAAACTGGTGTCAGCCGGTCAAAACCGGATTGACCCAGTGAAAACCGGTTTGAACCCTCTGGTCTGGTTTGAGCTGGTCAAAACTGGTTTCAGCCTGTCTGGCCCGATTTTAGCTGGTCCGGACCGGTCTGGTCCGGTTTGATCTGGTGTCATTTGTTCAAAACCATTTTGAGCCGGTCTGGTCTGGTTTGATCCGGTCTAGTCTGGTTTGATCCGGTCTGGTCCGGTTTGATCTGGTCTGGTCAGGTTTGAGCCGGTCAAAACCGGTTTGTGCCCCGGTTTTAACCGGCCTGGGCCAGTCTGGTCCGGTTTGATCCGGTCTCATCCGGTCAAAATCGGTTTCAGCCGGTCAAAACCGGTTTGAGCCCGTCAAAACCGGATCGAGCCGTTCCAAACCGGTTTGAGCCAGACAAAACCGGATCGAACCGGTCTGATCTGGTTTGATCCGGTTTGATCCGGTGTCATCTGGTCAAAACCGGTTTTAGCTGGTCTGGTCCGGTTTGAGCCGGTCTGTTCTGGTTTGAGGCGGTCAAAACCGGCTCAGGCCATTCAAAACCGTTTTGAGCCGGTGTGGTCAGGTTTGAGCCAGTCAAAACCGGTTTGTGGCCCAGTTTTAGGCGGTCTGGGCCGGTCTGGTCTGGTTTTATCCGATTTTAGCTGCTCTGGGTTGGTCTGATTCGGTTTGATCCTATCTCATCCGGTCAAAACCAGTTTCAGCCTGTTAAAACTGGTTTCAGCCGGGCTGGTGTGGTTTGAGCATGTCAAAACCGGTTTGAGCCGGTCAAAACCAGATTGAGCCAGTCTGGTCCAGTTTGAGCCGGTCTGGTCTGTTTGAGCCAGTCAAAACCGGTTTGAGAGAGTCAAAACCGGTTTGAGCCGGTATGGTCTGGTTGAAGCCAGTCAAAACCGATTCGAGCCTGTCTGAGCTGGTCTGGTCCCGTTTGATCCGGTCTAATCAGGTCACAACCAGTTTGAGCTGGTGAAAACCGGTTTTAGCCGGTCTGGAGTGGTTTGAGGTCGTCAAAACCGCTTTGAGCTGGTCAAAACCGGTTTGAGCCGGACTGGTCTGGTTTGAGCCCGTCTGGTCTGGTTTGAGCTGGTCAAAACCATTTTATGGCCCAGTTTCAGCCGGTCGTGGCCGGTCTGGTCCGGTTTCATCCGGTTTCAGCGGGTCTGGGCCGGTCGAGTCTGGTATGATCCGGTCAAAAGCGCTTTGAGCCGGTCAAAACTGGTTTGAGCCGGTCTGGTCTGGATTGAGCCGGTCAAAATCGGTTTGAGCTGGTCTGGCCCGGTTTTAGCCGGTTTGGTCCGGTCTCGTCTGTTTTGATCCATTTTCAGCCGGTCTGGGCCTGTCTGGTCCGGTTTGATCCGGTGTGAGCCGGTCTGGTATGGTTTGATCCTGTGTCATCCGGTCAAAACCAGTTTGAGCCGGTGCGGTCCCTATTGAGACCGTCTGGTCTGGTTTGAGCCAATGAAAACTGGTTTGAGCCGGTTTGATCTGGTTTGAGCCTTTCAAACCCGTTTTCTGGCCTGGTTTTTGCCGGTCTGGTTTGGTCTGGTCCGGTTTACTCTGGCTTCACCTGTTCTGGTCTGGTGTGGTGCGGATTCCTCCGATTTGAGCCGGTCTGGTCTGGTTTTATCGTGTGTCATCCCCTTGAGTCTGTGCTCCCCTGAGTGAGCACTACCCTGATTGATCACTCCCCTGAGTGAGGACTCTCCTGAATGTGCACTCGCCTGAGTGAGGTGTCCCCTGAGTGTGCACTCCCCTGAGTGAGCACTCCCCTGAGTGTGAACTCCCCTGAGTTTGCACTCTCCCGACTGAGGTCTACCCTGTGTGTGCACTCCTCTGAGTTCGCACTCTCCTGAGTCAGGACTACCCTGAGTGTGCCCTCTCCTGAGTGTGCGCTCCCCTGAGATTGCACTCCCTTGAGTGTGCGCTACCCTGAGTGTGCACTTCCCCGAGTGTGAACTGCCCTGAGTGTGCACTCCCCTGTGTGAGGTCACCCCTGAGTGTGCACTCACCTCAGTGTGAGCTTGCCTGGGTGAGGACTCCCCTGCGTGTGCACTCCACTGAATGAGCACTTCCCTGAGTGTACACTCCCCTGAGTGTGCACTCCCATGAGGGAGTGCTCCCCTGAGTGCGCACTCCCCTGAGTGTGAACTCGCCTGGATGAAGACACCCCTGAGTGTGCACTCACCTGAGTGTGAACTCGCGTGAGTGAGGCTCCCCTGAGTGTGCCCTCGTTCGGTTTGATCCGATCTCGCCGGTTTGAGCCGGTCGAAACCGATTTGAGCCGGTCTGGTCCGATTTGTTCCGGATTAATCCGGTCTGGTCCGGTTTCATCCGGTTGAGCCGGTGTGGTCTCGTTTGAGCCGGTCAAAACCGGATTGAGACGGTGTGGTCCGGTTTGATCCGGTTTAATCTAGTCTGGCCCGGTTTGATCCGGTTGAGCCGGTATGGTCTGGTTTGAGCCGGTCTGGTCTGGTTTGAGTCCAGTTTGAGCCAGTCAAAACCGGTTTGAGCCGGTCTAGTCTGGTTTGATCCGGTTTAAGCCGGTCTGGTCCGGTTTGATCCGTTGTCATCCGGTCAAAACCGGTTTGAGCTAGTCTGGTCTGGTTTGAGCCAGTCTAAACTAGCTCAGGCCGGTCAAAACCGGTTTGAGCCTGTCCGGTCTGGTTTCAGCCGGTCAATACCGGTTTGTGGCCCGGTTTCAGCCGGTGTAGGCCGGTCTGCTACGGTTTAATCCGGTTTCAGCTGTTCTGGGCCAGTCGAGTCCGGATCGAACCGGACAAAACCGCTTTGAGCTGGTCAAACCGGTTTGAGCCGGTCTGGTCTGGTTTGAGCCGGTCTAAACCAGCTCAGGCCGGTCCAAAACCGGTTTGTGCCGGTCTGGTCTGGTTTGAAATGGTCAAAACCGGTTCTTGGCCCAGTTTTACGCAGTCTGGGCCGTTCTGTTCCTGTTTGATCCGATTTTAGCCGGTCTGGGTGGGTCTGATTCGGTTTGATCTGGTCTCATCCGGTCAAAACCGGTTTTAGCCAGTCAAAACCGGTTTCAGCCAGTTTGGTGTGGTTTGAGCAGGTCAAAACCGGTTTGAGCTGTTCTGGTCTGGTTTGAGCCGGTCTGGTCTGATTTGAGCCGGTCAAAACTGTTTCAAGCAGGTCAAAACCGGTTTGAGCCGGTTTTATCTGGTTGAAGCCAGTGAAAACGAATTTGAGCCTGTCTGAGCCGGTCTGGTCCGGTTTGATCCGGTCTAATCAGGTCAAAGGTGGTTTGAGCCAGTGAAAACCGTTTTTAGCCTGTCTGGAGTGGTTTGAGCTAGTCAAAACCGGTGTCAGCCGGTCAAAATTGGATTGACACAGTCAAAACCGGTTTGAACCGGTCTGGTCTGGTTTGAGCCGGTCAAAACCGGTTTGAGCCGGTCTGGCCCCATTTTAGCCTTTCTGTGCCTGTCTGGTCTGGTTTTATCCCGTGTGAGCTGGTCTGGTCTGGTTTGATCCTGTGTCATCCGGTCTAAACTGCTTTGAGCCGGTCTCCTCCAGTTGAAGCCGGTCTGGTCTGGTTTGAGCCAATCAAAAACGGCTCAGGCTGGTCAAAAGCGGTTTGAGCCTGATTGGTCTGGTTTGAGCTGGTCAAAATAGTTTTGAGCTGGTTTTGCCCGGTTATAGGAATTCGGGAATGATCTGGTCTGGTTTGATACGGTTTTAGGTGGTCTGAACCCGTCTGGTCCGGTTTGATACGGTATCATCTGGTCAAAATCGGTTTCAGCCGGTCAAAACCAGTGTGAGCCGGTCAGGTGTGGTTGGAGCCAGTCAAAATCGGTTTGAGCCGGTCAAAACCGGTTCGATCAGTTCAACCTGTTTGAGCCGGTGAAAACCGTACTGAACCGGTCTGGTCTGATTTGAGCTGGTCAAAACCGGTTTGAGCCGGTCAAAACCGGTTTGAGCTGGTCTGGTCTGGTTTGAGCCGGTCTGGTCTGGTTTGAGCCGGTCAAAAGCGGCTCAGGTCGGTCAAAACCGGCTTGAGCCTGTCTGGTCTGTTTTGAACCGGTCACAACCGGTTTGTGGCACAGTTTTAGGCGGTCTGGGCCGGTCTGGTCTGGTTTGATCCGAATTTAGCCGGTCTGGGCCTGTCTGTTTCGGTTTGATCCGGTCTCATCCGATCAAAACCGCTTTTAGCCGGTCAAAACCGGTTTCAGCCGGTCTGCCGTGGTTTGAGCAGGTCAAAACTGGTTTGAGCCGGTCAAAACCGGTTAGAGACCTTCAAAACCGGTTTGATCCAGTCAAAACTGGATTGAACCGGTCTGGTCTGGTTTGAGCCGGTCAAAACCAGTTTGATCCGGTCTGCTCTGGTTTTATAATGTATCATCCAGTCAAAACCGATTTAAGCCAATCTGGTCTGGTTTGAGCCGGTCAAAACCGGTTTGAGACGGTCTGCTCTGGTTTGAGTCAGTCTGGTCTAGTTTGAGCTGGTCTGGTCTGGTTTGAGTCTGTCTAATCAGGTCAAACCGGTTTGAGCTGGTGAAAACTGGATTGAGCCAGTCAAAACCTGTTTGAAACGGTCTGGTCTGGTTTGAGCTGGTCAAAACCGGTTTGACCTGGTCAAAAGCATTTTGAGCCGGTATGGTCTGGTTTGAGCCAGTCTGGTCTGGTTTGAGGCGGTCAAAACCGGCTCAGGTCCGTCAAAACCGTTTTGAGCTGGTCTGGTCTGGTTTGAACCCATCAAAACCGTTTTGTGTTCCAGTTTTAGGTGGCCTGGGCCGGTCTGGTCCGCTTTGATCCGATTTTAGCCGGTCTGGGCCTGTCTGATTCGGTTTGATACGGTCTCATCCGGTGAAAACCAGTTTCATCCGGTCTGGTCTCGTTTGAGCCGGTCAAAACCGGCTCGAGCCAGTCAAAACCGGTTTGAGCCGGTTTGGTGTGTTTGAAGCCAGTCAAAACCGAATCGAGCCTGTCTGAGCCAGTCTGGTCCGGTTTGTTCCGGTCTAATCACGTCAAATCTGGTACGAGCTGGAGAAAACCGGTTTTAGCCGGTCTGGAGTGGTTGGAGCAGGTAAAAACTGGGTTGAGCCGGTCAATACAAGATTGATCCAGTCAAAACCGGTTTGAACCGGTCTGGCCTGGTTTGAGACGGTCTGGTCTGGTTTGAGGCGGTCAAAATCTGATTGAGCCGGTTTGGCCCAGTTTTAGCCTCTCTAGGCCGGTCTGGTTTGGTTTGAGCCAGTTAGAGCCGGTTTGTGCTGGTCTGGTCCGGTATGATCTGGTTTGATAAGGTCTCGTACGGTTTGATCTGGTCTAATCCGGTCAAAATCGGTTTGAAACTGTCAGGTCTGGTTTGAGCCGGTCAAAACAGATTCGACCCGGTCTGGACTGGTTTGAGCCGCTCAAAATAAGTTTGAGCCAGTTTGGCACGATTTTAGGCGGTCTGGGCCGGTCTGGTCCAGTTTGATCCGGTTTGAGCCAGTCTGGTCTGGTTTGAGACGGTCAAAACCGGTTTGAGGTGGTCTGGTCTGGTTTAAGCCGATCAAAATGGGTTTGAGCCAGTTTGGCCCGGTTTTAGGCGGTCTGGGCCGGTCTGGTCCGGTTTGATCCGGTTTTAGCTGGTCTGGCCTCGTCTGGTCCAGTTTGATCCGGTCTCATCCGGTCAATATCGGTTTCAACCGGTCAAAACCGGTTTGAGCCGGTCTGGTGTGGTTATAGCAGGTCAAAACCTGTTCGAGCCGTTCAAAACCGGTTTAAGCTGGTCAAAACCGGATTGAACCGGTCTGGTCTAGTTTGAGCCGGTCAAAACCGATTTGAGCCGGTCTGGTCTAGTTTGAGCCGGTCTGGTCTGGTTTGAGCCGGACAAAACCGTCTCAGGCCGTCCAAACCGGTTTCAGCCGTTCTGGTCTTGTTTGAGCCGGTCAAAACCGGTTTGTGGCACGGTTTTAGGCGGTCTGGCCCAGTGTGGTCCGATTTGCTCCGGCTTCAGCTGTTCTGGGACGGTCTGGTGCAGTTTCATCCGGTTTGAGCCAGTCTGGTCCGGTTTTATCCTGTCTCATCCGGTCAAAACCGGTTTCAGCCAGTCTCTTCTGGTTTAACCGGTCAAAACCAGTTTGAGACAGTCTGGTCTGGTTTGAGCAGGTCTGGTCTGGTTTGAGCCTGTCAAAATCTGATTGAGCCGGTTTGGCATGGTTTTAGTCGGTCTGCGCCGGTCTGGTCCGGTTTTCTCTGTTTTGAGCTGGTCTGGTCTTGTTTGAGCCGGTCAAAATAGGTCTGAGCCGGTTTTGCCCGGATTTAGTCGGTCTGGGCCGGTCTGGTCTGGTTCAATCCGGTTTTAGCTGGTCTGGAACCATCTGGTGCGGTTTGATCCTGTCTCATCCGGTCAAAATCTGTTTCATCTGGTAAAAAAAGGTTTGAGCCGGTCAGGTGTGTTTGAGCTGGTCAAAATCGGTTTGAGCTGCTCTGGTCTGGTTCGAGCCGGTCAAAACCGGTTTGTGGCCCGGTTTTAGCCGGTCAGGTGTGTTTTGAGCTGGTCAAAATCGGTTTGAGCTGCTCTGGTGTGGTTCGAGCCGGTTAAAACCGGTTTGTGGCCCGGTTTTAGCCGGTCAGGTGTGGATTGAGCTGGTCAAAATCGGTTTGAGCTGCTCTGGTCTGGTTCGAGCTGGTCAAAACCGGTTTGTGGCCCGGTTTTAGCCGGTCTGGCCCGGTCTGGACCGGTTTGCTCCGGCTTCAGCTTTTCTGGGCCAGTCTGGTGCGGTTTCATCCCGTGTGAGCCGGTCTCATCCGGTTTTATCCTGTCTCATCTGGTCAAAACCGGTTTGAGTCAGTCTGGTCTGGTTTGAGCCAGTCAAAACGGGAATGATTCGGTCTGGTCTGATTTGAGCCCGTCTGGTCTGGTTTGAGCCGGTCAAAACCGGCTTGAGCCAGTCTGGTCTGGTTTGAGCCGGTCAAAACCGGCTCAGGTCGCTCAAAACCTGTTTGAGCCAGTCTGGTCTGGTTTGAAAAGGTCAAAACCGGTTTGTGGTCCAGTTTTAGGCGGTCTGGGCCGGTCTGATTCGGTGTGATCAGGTCTCATCCGGTCAAAACCGGTTTTAGCCGGTCTTGTGTGGGTTCAGCAGGTGAAAACTGGTTTGAGAAGGTCAAAATCGGTTTAAGCCGGTTTGCTCTGGTTTGAGCTGGTCTGGTCTGGTTTGAGCCGGTCAAAACCGGTTCGAGCCGTTCAAAACCGGTTTGAGCCGGTTTGGTCTGGTTGAAACCAGTCAAAACCGATTCGAGCCTGTCTGAGCCAGTCTGGTCCGGTTTGATCCAGTGTGAGCCGGTCTGGTCCGGTTTGATCCGGTGTCTTCCAGTCAAAATCGGTTTGAGCCACTCTGGTCCGGTTTGAACCGGACTGGTCTGTTTTGAGCCAGTCAAAACCGGTTTGAGCCGGTCTGGTCTGGTTTGAGCCGTTCTGTTCTGCATCAGCCGGTCAAAACCTGATTGAGCTGATTTGGCCCGGTTTTAGCCTGTCTGGGCCAGTCTGGTTCAGTTTGAGCTAGTAAGAGCCGGTTTGTGCTGCTCTGGTCCGGTATGATCCGGTTTGATAAGGTCTGGTCCGGTTTGATCCGGTGTAATGTGGTCAAAATCGGTTTGAACCTGTCAGGTCTGGTTTGAGGCGGTCAAAACAGGTTCAACCCGGTCTGGACTGGTTTGAGCCAGTCAAAATAAGTTTGAGCCAGTTTGGCATGATTTTAGGCCGTCTGGGACGGTCTGGTCCGGTTTGATCCGGTTTGAGCCGGTCTGGTCTGGTTTGAGACGGTCAAAACCGGTTTGAGGCGGTCTGGTCTGGTTTAAGCCGGTCAAAATAGGTTTGAGCCAGTTTGGCCCGGTTTTAGGCGGTCTGGGCTGGTCTGTTCCGGTTTGATCCGGTTTTAGCCGGCCTGGGCTCGTCTGTTCCAGTTTGATCTGATCTCATCCGGTCAATATCAGTTTAAACCGGTCAAAACCGGTTTCAGCCGGTCTGGTGTGGTTTGAGCCGGTCTCGTCTGGTTTCAGATGGTCAAAACCGGCTCAGGTCAGTCAAAACCGGTTTGAGCCGGTCTGGTCTGGTTTCAACCGGTCAAAACCGGTTTGTGGCCCAGTTTTGGGCGGTCTGGGCCGGTCTGGTCCTGTTTGATCCGATTTTAGCCGGTCTGGGACGTTCTGATTCGGTTTGATCAGGTCTCATCCGGTCAAAACCGGTTTTAGCCAGTCAAAACCGGCTTCAGCCGGTCTCGTGTGGTTTGAGAAGGTGAAAACCGTTTTGAGCCGGTCAAAACCGGTTTAAGCCGGTTTGCTCTGGTTTGAGCTGGTCTGGTCTGGTTTGAGCCGGTCAAAACCGGTTCGAGCCGGTCAAAACCGCTTTGAGCCGGTTAAAACTGGTTTTAGCTGGTGTGATCTGGTTTTAGCCGATCTGGTCTGGTTTAAGCCGGTCAAAACCGGCTCAGGTCGGTCAAAACCGGTTTGAGCCGGTCTGGTCTGGTTTGAAACGGAGAAAACCGGTTTGTGGCCCAGTTTTAGGCGGTCTGGGCTGATCTGGTCTGATTTGATCCGATTTTAGCCGGTCTGGGCCGCTCTGGTTCGGTTTGATACGGTCTCATCCGGTCAAAAGCGGTTTCAGCTGGTCTGGTGTGGTTTGAGCAGATCAAAACCGGTTTGAGACGGTCTGTTCTGGTTTCAGCCGGTCTCGTCTGGTTTGAGCCGGTCAAAACCCGCACAGGTCGGTCAAAACCGGTTTGAGCCGGTCTGGTCTGGTTTGAACCGGTCAAAACCGGTTTGTGGCCCAGTTTTAGGCGGTCTCGGCGGGTCTGGTCCGGTTTGTTCTGATTTTAGCCGGTCTGGGCCGATCTAATTCCGTTTGATCTGGTTTCTTCCGGACAAAACCGGTTTTAGCCGGTTAAAACCGGTTTCAGCCGGTCTGGTGTGGTTTGAGCAGGTCAAAAAGCGGTTTGAGCCGGTCAAAACCGGTTGGAGCCGGTCTGGTCTGGTTTGAGCCGGTCTCTTCTTGTGTGAGCCGGTCAAAACCGGTTTGAGCCCGTCTGCTCTGGTTTGAGCCGTTCTGTTCTGCTTCAGCCGGTCAAAATCTAATTGAGCTGGTTTGGCCCGGTTTTAGCCTGTCTGGGCCATTCTGGTTCGGTTTGAGCCAGTTAGAGCCGGTTTGTGCTGCTCTGGTCCGGTATGATCCGGTTTGATAAGGTCTGGTCCGGTTTGATCCGGTCTAATGCGGTCAAAATCGGATTGAACCTGTCAGGACTGGTTTGAGCCGGTCAAAATAAGTTTGAGCCAGTTTGGCACGATTTTAGGCAGTCTGGGCCGGTCTGGTCCGGTTTCATCCGGTTTAAGATGGTCTGGTCTGGTTTGAGCCGGTCAAAACCGGTTTGAGCTGGTCTGGTCTGGTTTAAGCTGATCAAAATAGGTTTGAGCCAATTTGGCCCGGTTTTAGGCGGTCCGGGACAGTCTGGTCCGGTTTGATCTGGTTTTAGCCGGTCTGGGCTCGTCTGGTCCGGTTTGATCTGGTCTCATACGGTCAATATCGGTTTCAACCGGTCAAAACCGGTTTGAGCCGGTCTGGTCTGGTTTGAGCCGGTCTGGTCTGGTTTGAGCCGGTCGAAACCGGCTCAGGTCGGTCAAAACTGGTTTGAGCCGGTCTGGTCTGGTTTGAGCCGGTCAAAACCGATTTGAGCCGGTCTGGTCTGGTTTGAGCCGGTCTGGTCTGGTTTCAGCCAGTCAAAACCGTCTCAGGCGGGCCAAACCGGTTTGAGCCGTTCTGGTCTTGTTGAGCCGGTCAAAACCGGTTTGTTGCCGGGTTTTAGGTGGTCTGGCCCAGTGTGGTCCGATTTGCTCCGGCTTCAGCTGTTCTGGGATGGTCTGGTGCAGTTTCATCCGGTTTGAGCCAGTCTGGTCTGGTTTTATCCTGTCTCATCCGGTCAAAACCGGTTTGAGCCAGTCTCTTCTGATTTAACCTGTCAAAACCGGTTTGAGACAGTCTGGTCTGGTTTGAGCAGGTCTGGTCTGGTTTGAGCAGGTCAAAAACCTGATTGAGCCGGTTTGGCACGGTTTTAGGCATTCTGGGCCGGTCTGGTCCAGTTTTCTCCGGTTTGAGCTGGTCTGGTCTTGTTTGAGCTGGTATGGTCTTGTTTGAGCCGGTCAAAATAGGTCTGAGCCGGTTTGGCCCGGTTTTAGTTGGTCTGGGCCGGTCTGGTCTGGTTTAATCCAGTATTAGCCGATCTGGAAACGTCTGGTTCGGTTTGATCCTGTCTCATCCGGTCAAAATAGGTTTCATCTGGTAAAAACCGGTTTGAGCTGGTCAGGTGTGGTTTGAGCCAGTCAAAATCGGTTTGAGCTGCTCTGGTCTGGTTCGAGCCAGTCAAAACCGTATTGTGGCCTGGTTTTAGCCGGTCTGGCCCGGTCTGGTCCGGGTTGTTCCGGCTTCAGCTTCTTTGGGCCGTTCTGGTGTGGTTTCATCCGGTGAGAACCGGTCTGATCCGGTTTTATCCTGTCTCATCCGGTCAAATCCGGTTAAGCCAGTGTGGTCTGTTTTGAGACGGTCAAAACCGGTTTGAGCAGGTCTGGTCTGGTTTGAGCCAGTCTGCTCTGTTTTGAGCCGGTCAAAACTGGCTTGACCCAGTCTGGTCTGGTTTGAGCCGGTCAAAACCGGCTCAGGTCGGTCAAAACCTGTTTGAGTCAGTGTGGTCTGGTTTGAACCAGTCAAAACCGGTTTGTGGCCCAGTTTTAGGCGGTCTGGGCCGGTCTGATTTGGTGTGATCAGGTCTCATCCGGCCAAAACCGGTTTTAGCCGGTCTTGTGTGGGTTCAACATGTGAAAACTGGTTTGAGAAGGTCAAAACCGGTTTAAGCCGGTTTGCTCTGGTTTGAGCTGGTCTGGTCTGGTTTGAGCCGGTCAAAACCGGTTCGAGCCGGTCAAAACTGGTTTGAGCCGGTTTGGTCTGGTTGAAACCAGTCAAAACCGATTCGAGCCTGTCTGAGCCAGTCTGGTCCGGTTTGATCTGGTGTGAGCCGGTCTGGTCCGGTTTGATCCGGTGTCTTCTGGTCAAAATTGGTTTGAGCTGGTCTGGTCCGGTTGGAACTGGTCTGGTCTGGTTTGAGCCGGTCAAAATCTGTTTGAGCCGGTCTGGTCTGGTTTGAGTTCGTCACAATAGGTTAGAGCCGGTTTGGCCCGGTTTTAGGTGGTCTGGGCTCTTCTGGTCCGGTTTGATCAGGTTTTAGCCGGTCTGGGCCCGTCTGGCCGGATTTGATCTTGTCTCATAGGGTCAAAATCGGTTTCAGCCGGTCTGAACCAGTTTGAGTCGGTCTGGTGTGGTTTGAGCCGGTCAAAACCGTTTTGAGATGGTCAAAACCGGTTCGAGCCGTTCAAAACCGGTTTGAGCCTGTCAAAACCGGATTGAACCGGTCTGGTCTGGTTTGAGCCGGTCAAAACCGCTTTGAGCCGGTCAAAACCGGTTTGAGGTGTTGTGGTCTGGTTTTAGCCGATCTGGTCTGGTTTAAGCCGGTCAAAACCGGCTCAGGTCGCTCAAAACTTGTTTGAGCCGGTCCGGTGTGGTTTGAACCGGTCAAAACTGGTTTGTGGCCCAGTTTTAGGTGGTCTGGGCCGGTCTGGTCCTGTTTGATCCGATTTTAGCCGGTCTGGGCCGCTCTGGTTCGGTTTGATACGGTCTCATCCAGTCAAAAGCGGTTTCAGCCGGTCTGGTGTGGTTTGAGCAGGTCAAAACCGGTTTGATCTGGTCTGGTCTGGTTTCAGCTGGACTCGTCTGGTTGGAGCCGGTGAAAACCGCTTTGAGTGGGTCAAAACTGGTTTGAGCCGGTGTGGTCTGGTTTTAGCCGATCTGGCCTGGTTTAAGCCGGTCAAACCGGCTCAGGTCGGTCAAAACCGGTTTGAGCCTGTCTGGTCTGGTTTGAACCGGTCAAAACCGGTTTGTGGCCCAGTTTTAGGCGTTCTGGGCCGATCTCGTCTGGTTTGATCCTATTTTAGCCGCTCTGGGTCGCTCTGGTTCGGTTTGATACGGTCTCATCCGGTCAAAAGCGGTTTCAGCCGGTCTGGTGTGGTTTGAGCAGGTCAAAACCATTTTGAGCCGGTCTGTTCTGGTTTCAGCCGGACTCGTCTGGTTTGAGCTGGTCAAAACCCGCTCAGGTCGGTCAAAACCGGTTTGAGCCGGTCTGGCCTGGTTTGAACCGGTCAAAACCGGTTTGTGGCCCAGTTTTAGGCTGTCTGGGCGGGTCTGGCCGGTTTGTTCTGATTTTAGCCGTTCTGGGCCGATCTAGTTCCGTTTGATCTGGTTTCATCCGGACAAAACCGGTTTTAGCCAGTCAAAACCGGTTTCAGCCGGTCTGGTGTGGTTTGAGCAGGTCAAAAGCGGTTTGAGCCGGTCAAAACCGGTTGGAGCCGGTCTGGTCTGGTTTGAGCCAGTCTCTTCTTGTGTGAGCCGGTCAAAACCGGTTTGAGCCCGTCTGCTCTGGTTTGAGCTGTTCTGTTCTGCTTCAACCGGTCAAAATCTGATTGAGCTGGTTTGGCCTGGTTTTAGACTGTCTGGGCCAGTCTGGTTCGGTTTGAGCCAGTTAGAGCCGGTTTGTGCTGGTCTGGTCCGGTATGATCCGGTTTGATAAGGTCTGGTCTGGTTTGATCCGGTCTAATGCGGTCAAAATCGGATTGAACCTGTCAGGACAGGTTTGAGCCGGTCAAAACAGGTTCGACCCGGTCTGGACTTGTTTGAGCTGGTCAAAATAAGTTTGAGCCAGTTTGGCACGATTTAAGGCGGTCTGGGACGGTCTGGTCCGGTTTGATCCGGTTTGAGCTGGTGTGGTCTGGTTTGAGACGGTCAAAACCAGTTTGAGGCGGTCTGGTCTGGTTTAAGCCGGTCAAAATAGGTTTGAGCCAGTTTGGCCCGGTTATAGGTGGTCTGGGCTGGTCTGGTCCGGTTTGATCCGGTTTTAGCCGGTCTGGGCTCGTCTGGTCCGGTTTGATCTGGTCTCATCCGGTCAATATCGGTTTCAACCGGTCAAAACCGGTTTCAGCCGGTCTGGTCTGGTTTGAGCCGGTCTGGTCTGGTTTGAGCCGGTCAAAACCGGCTCAGGTCGGTCAAAACCGGTTTGAGCCAGTCTGGTCTGGTTTGAAGCGGTCAAAACCGGTTTGTGGCCCAGTTTCAGGCGGTCTGGGCCGGTCTGGTCCTGTTTGATCCGATTTCAGATGGTCTGGGCCGTTCTGGTTCGGTTTGATCAGGTCTCATCCAGTCAAAACCGGTTTTTGCCGGTCTAAACCGGTTTCAGCCATTCTTGTGTGATTTGAGCAGGTGCAAACCGGTTTGAGCCGGTTTGGTCTGGTTGAAACCAGTCAAAACCGATTCGAGCCTGTCTGAGCCAGTCTGGTCCGGTTTGATCTGGTGTGAGCCAGTCTGGTCCCGTTTGATCCGGTGTCTTCCAGTCAAAATTGGTTTGAGCCGGTCTGTTCCAGTTGGAACCGGTCTGGTCTGGTTTGAGCCGGTCAAAACCTGTTTGAGCCGGTCTGGTCTCGTTTGAGCCGGTCAAAATACGTTAGAGCCGGTTTTGCCTGGTTTTAGGTGGTCTGGGCTGTTCTGGTGCGGTTTGATCAGGTTTTAGCCGGTCTGGGCCCATCTGGTCCGATTTGATCTTGTCTCATAGGGTCAAAATCGGTTTCAGCCAGTCTAAACCAGTTTATCTGGTCTGGTTTAAGCCGGTCAAAACCAGCTCAGGTTGGTCATAACCAGTTTGAGCCTGTCTCATCAGTTTTGAACCGGTCAAAACCGGTTTGTGGCCCAGTTTTAGGCGGTCTGGTTTGATCTGGTCTGGTTTGATCCGATTTTAGCCGGTTTGGGCCGCTCTGGTTCGGTTTGATACGGTCTCATCCAGTCAAAAGCGGTTTCAGCCGGTCTGGTGTGGTTTGAGCAGGTTAAAACCGGTTTGAGCCGGTCTGGTCTGGTTTCAGCCGGACTCGTCTGGTTTGAGTTGGTCAAAACCCGTTCAGGTTGGTCAAAACCGGTTTGAGCCGGTCTGGCCTGGTTTGAACCGGTCAAAACCTGTTTGTGGCCCAGTTTTAATCGGTCTGGGCGAGTCTGGTCTGGATTGTTCTGATTTTTGCCGGTCTGGGCCGATCTAATTCCGTTTGATCTGGTTTCTTCCGGACAAAACCGGTTTTAGCCGGTCAAAACCGGTTTCAGCCATTCTGGTGTGATTTGAGAAGGTCAAACGTGGTTTGAGCCGGTCAAAACCGGTTGGAGCCGATCTGGTCTGGTTTGAGACGGTCTCTTCTGGTGTGAGCCGTTCAAAACCGGTTTGAGCCCGTCTGCTCTGGTTTGAGCCGTTCTGTTCTGCTTCAGCCAGTCAAAACCTGATTGAGCTGGTTTGGCCTGGTTTTAGCCTGTCTGGGCCAGTCTGGTTCAGTTTGAGCCAGTTAGAGCGGGTTTGCGCTGATCTGTTAAGGTATGATCCGGTTTGATAAGTTCTGGTTCGGTTTGATCCAGTCTAATCCGGTGACAATCGGTTTGAGCCTGTCAGGTCTTGTTTGAGCCGGTCAAAACAGGTTCGACCCGGTCTGGACTGGATTGAGCCAGTCAAAATAAGTTTGAGCCAGTTTGGCACGATTTTAGGTGGACTGGGCCAGTCTGGTCCGGTTTGATCCGGTTTGAGCCGGTCTGGTCTTGTTTGAGACGGTCAAAACCGGTTTGAGGCGGTCTGGTCTGGTTTAAGCCAGTCAAAATAGGTTTGAGCCAGTTTGGCCCGGTTTTAGGCGGTCTGGGCCGGTCTGGTCCTGTTTGATCCGGTTTTAGCCGGTCTGGGTTGATCTGGACCGGTTTGATCTGGTCTCATCCGGTCAATATCGGTTTCAACCGGTCAAAACCGGTTTGAGCAGGTGTGGTGTGGTTTGAGCCGTTCAAAACCGGATTGAGCCGGTCAAAACTGGTTCGAGCCGTTCAAACCGGTTTAAGCCGTTCAAAACCGGATTGAACCTGTCTGGTCTGGTTTGAGCCGGTCAAAACTGATTTGAGCCGATCTGGTCTGGTTTCAGCCGGTCAAAACCGTCTCAGGCAGGCCAAAACGGTTAGAGCCGTTCTGGTCTTGTTTGAGCCGGTCAAAACCGGTTTGTGGCCCGGTTTTAGGCGGTCTGGCCCAGTGTGGTCCAATTTGCTCCGGCTTCAGCTGTTCTGGGACGGTCTGGTGCAGTTTCATCCGGTTTAAGCCAGTCCGGTCCAGTTTTATCCTGTCTCATCTGGTCGAAACCGGTTTGAGCCAGTCTCTTCTGATTTGACCTGTCAAAACCGGTTTGAGACAGTCTGGTCTGGTTTGAGCAGGTCTGGTCTGGTTTGAGCCGGTCAAAATCTGATTGAGCCGGTTTGGCACGGTTTTAGGCGGTCTGGGCCGGTCTGGTCCGTTTTTCTCCATATTGAGCCGGTCTGGTCTGGTTTGAGCCGGAATGGTCTGGTTTTAGCCGGTCAAAACTGGTTCGAGCCGGTCAAAACAGGTTTGAGCCGGTTTGGTCGAGTTGAAGCCAGTCACAACAGATTCGAGCCTGTCTGATCCGGTCTGGTGCGGTTTAATCCGGTCTTATCAGGTCAAAACCGGTTTGAGCCGGTGAAAACCGGTTTTAGCGGGTCTGGAGTGGCTTGAGCTACTATAAAGCAGTTTTAGCCGGTCAAAACCGGATTGAGCCTGTCAAAACCGGTATGAACCGGTCTGGTCTGGTTCGAGCCGGTCA